>NW_015150635.1:1168175-1179810 GCF_000732505.1 Cyprinodon variegatus | reverse complement strand
TTTTTTTTTTTTTTTTTTTTTTTTTAACAGCAGTAGTGGCTCGTTTTTTTCAACAGTAGGCTGACAGAAAAGGGGGTAGGAGAGAGGGGGAGATATGTGGAAAAGGACCACAGGCCGGATTTGAACCCGGATTTGCGCACTAATCACTGCGTCACCTGCACACCCAAAATGAAACAGCTTTACCCGTCATTAAATATAAAATATTTATCTCGCACTTCTAAAAAATATATATTATAATTTTTTTATATTTTCATTTCAAAATTCAATTTTAATTTGTTTTTTCATGTCTCAATCAAGGTCATTGGGTGAGTGGGGCCGCACCCTAGCGACCACTATTTGCCAACCGCCACTGATATAATGTGTCTTTAGTTATACTGGTCAACCAGTCAACCATTACAGGAGGCAGGACTTTACGATGCGGCAGAATTACCCATGATGCAGCAGTGCTTTTCTGCTAGCCGTCTTCCCGTATTCGTAGACCCCCATAAATTTCCTGTAGTACTGTATTATGAAATTATATAAAACAAACAGAACTGTTGTTTGCATCACAAGTCAAAATCTGATAACCCTATTGCCGTTTGCAATTGGTTTGTGTTTGTTTTAGATTTTGAGTGCACATGTCTTAAAATATAGTGGATACTGGAACTAGACCGTGGTAGTTGGACGGCTAATAGCGGATAGCGCAAACTTTTACTGAATTTTCAAATCCAAAACTTGACAATGAAAAGAAAGACATGGGGAGTTTCTTTGATGGCTTGACATGTTTGATTACCAGAGTTACAAAAACAGAGCGCGTCGCTTGGAGTTTTTGTGCCATATCTGTAGTTATCTGATTGGTTCCAACCTGATGACACTGACTTTGTTTTCCCACCTTTGAAATCCAGCTGTACCAGCTCTTTACTGGACTCATTGGCCATGTTTTTGTCGTATTAGTCTGGCTTGTAATTACTTTCAACGAAACAAAAGAAAACAACTTACAGCGATTCTAATCTATTGAATAAGAATTGACTTCAGCTCAAACCAACAGTTACAAAACTGAAAGCTAGACACAATAAGGTGTTTCAACAGGATAATAATCACTAAAATGTAAATTGAAACGGGCTGTTTAGCTCTCTAAAGCCCTGACCTTGACCTCTTTGAAAATCGTCGTATTTATCAAGTTTTGTGCATTAAAGCTTTTAAGCGCTTCTACCAACTGTGCCAAGAGGAGTTGTCAAATATCCAGGAGAACTGGGCCACAAACCTGTTGGTGAACAGAAAGCTTATGGTCAAGTTGCAACTGCGCAACATTAAACCAAATATCACTGTAGCATTTACAGTAACAGCCAGTCTAAATTGGCCTTCTCATTGAAATTTCACCCAAATGGCAGCCCATTTCCCTACAACTCCCAGTGAAATCCCCTCCAACTTCCAGCCACTAGATTGACCCCCCTTTTGCATATTTTTTTACTTTACTTTTTAATCACCCTTTTACCGACTTTCAGGGTCAAAATGGTAAATGGCATGTACTTATATAGCACCTTTATTCAAGTCAGGTAACTTGACTTTACACTACATTCATTCACCCATTCACACACACACTCACAGTGGCAAGCTACATTGTAGCCACAGCTGCCCTGGGGCTCACTGACAGAAGTGGTGCTGCTATACACTGGCACCACCGGGCCCTCTGACCACCATCAGTAGACAATGCAGGTGAAGTGTCTTGCCCAAGGACACAACGACACTGAAAGTCAGAGTCAGGGCTTGAACCGTCAACCCTTCGACTTCAGGGCAAACCCCTACATCCAGCGCCACTGTCGCCCTAACCAGGAGATGGTGCTTCTCTTTAGGTCTTAATGTCTGCAAATCATGACAAAAATATTATTTTAGTTAAAATATTGATGTTTAAAAAGGAATTGAAGGGGGACCAGTCTAGGACCAGCTAAGGGCCAGCCAAGGGCCCATCAAGGAAAGTAGGGACATTTTGAATGTCTACTACTGTATGTTTGTTGAGCTTTTACCTTTATAATTCCACTCTGAGCAACCAACAGCTCTTTCTATCTTTAAAATCCAGGCATTTTTAATCCCCTTTCAGCTTACAGTGCTGCCAAGAGGCTGCAGCCTCCGTCTGTCTGAGGCAGAGTGAAGCCTGGACAGTTAAAAGGACAAAGACGAGACAAACCTAAATGTTCCTCCTCTCAGTACACCAAAAAATCTCCAGCTTATCTAACGAGGATGTCTTTATTGAAGTACATTTGAGTAGCGAACATTATGGCTATTACCACAGTACTGAAAATCATTATCTGCTTGTTTAGATGTTATTTTTCTGTTTGTTGAAATATGCTGCTGTTAATTGTCTCATTGTCTTATTATTTACTTAGTCAATGGATATACTGATTCCTTCATATAGATTTTAGTTTCTTCTTTCGACTTTTTCTATACCCAACTCATCAGAGATCAATGACTGTTGTTTAGCAGTACATCACAAAAATTGGTGTCTTCTTCGGTCGTCCAAGCAGTTGATGGGGAGGAGATAGTTGACAGAAGCTTGATGAAAAATGTCCTAACTGTCAAGTTAGGGAATGATTGAGTAAGTGGTCAGACCTTGTCAGTGTTTTCAGGTCTACAGACCAATAATGAAAGAACTGTATGAAGGGTAAAATATTACTTATATCCTCGCTGTCAAACACTGCCTTTCAGAAGTACTGTATTCATACCCTTTCAATATATTTTTCATCTTTTTTGTCTGGTTACTGCACACTTTTTTTTTTGTTATTTATTGCATTTGTTAGAACAGCACAGGATGTGTTTGCATCCATTTTTTTTTTGGGACTTGATTAAAACAGCAAAATTAGAAGTATACTTATACAATGTTGCAAAAACAGTTTTAAGCTCAGTTCAGGTGTTTTTTGGGCTTAAAAAAAGCATCAATATGCTAAAGAGGAGATGAAAACACATTTTTTGATAATAAGTTGTAATGTAGCAAATATTTACCCCACATGACTGACCAGCCGTTTCTGCCTCTGCTGGCGTCCTGAATGCAGCATCAGAAGCCCCATTTACATTACCCTTTTGAAACGGTACTAAAAGCGGTCCGAACACAGTAACCGAGATAGCTGTAGAGAATAAATTGATGCAACTGAACTGGACCGTGTCAGACACAAACAAACCGTGCTAAATCTAGTACCAGTTCAACCGTAGGGCTTGGCATGGTTCAGTGGTGGCCCGGTTCTCTGATAACAAAGAGTGTATGAGCAGGAGCATTATCTCCTATTTACAAAAACTGTATTGCTCAAGGATATAGGTGGTGAGCAAGGATCCCAGAGTTGTTTTAGGCAGTTGTTTTAAGCAGAAGAGATCTCAGAACCCAGGTAGGTTTGAGCTGTAGCCTACAGTGAAGCTGAACAAGGGGAGGGCTTAGGCTCAATCGTGATAATAACTAAGTTAAACAGTTTTGGCAGAATAAAACAGCTTTGAAAGAATGAAAGCATTCAAGCTTAAATAGGAAGACTAATAAATACAAATAGGAGTTGAACTGAGACACAAAAAGCGACAAACCACAAGGAAAAGTTTACTGTGAACCAGTGGTGGCTGGCCTGTAGGAGGTGTCAGGCGCCTAGATGTGGAGGGGAAAAGTCATAATATATAGAGAGATTTTTTAAAGTATTATCAATGTCAGTTTTACTTAATTGTATGTGACTACATGTAATATGAATTATTAAAACTATCCAATACCAATTGACTGTCATTCAACAGTGCATTTCCACCAACAGTAGGTTTCATTTCCCTTTTTGGGTGCTCATTCAAAGCTCCCCTGAATTGTAGCGAAATAACCAATTGTATAAAATCAATAAATATTTGGCCAACCAGCATCACCAAAATGAATGGCTTTTGGGCTGTTGGAATATTGGCCCCTGCTACAGTGATATAGGTCAGCGGTCCCCAACCACCGGGCCGCGGACCGGTACCGGTCCTTGGGTCATTTGGTACCGGGCCACACAGAAAAAAGTATATATATATAATTCATCGACGATCAGAGTCTGAGTGATGTTTTATTTTGAAATATATAAAAAATTGCGGTATTCTCTCCCAATTACATCAGTCGGTGCATCTGTGCCTCTTGACACAGGTTAATTAAGTTCAAGACTCATCCTATCTATAACGTCCTATCTTTGTGAAGTGGATTTTTCTGCGGTTACAGCGACCAAAACAAAGCTATGGAGCAGACTGGACATCAGGAGCGCACTTCGTGTGTCATTTTCTCTGATTCCGCGTAGATGGGACCGGCTTGTTTTATTTTTATGCTGTTTGAATTTGATTTTATGCCCGTCGTATCATTTTACTTGTGATTTAACAAGGACACAGTCTGGATAGACAGACTTAAAACAACCTCTCCGACAGGTAGGACTGTATGGAACAAATACAGTCTAATTGGAATCTGCCTTTTTTGTACACTGAATTTTAAACACTGAATTTTTTTACACACTGCATTCCTTACACTGAATTTATACCTGGTAAAAATGTGCCTGCAAAAAAAAAATCAGCTGCAAAAATTTCTGCAGTAAAGACATTCAGCTCCAAAAAATTCAGCTGCAAAAAACTTCAACTGCAAATTTGTTGACATTTTGGTGAAATCAAGCCAAAGCAATCAGCACTTGATGCAGCTGAGCAGCTTCTAGCTTGACGTTTTCAAATAAGCTGAAAAAAGATTAATTTCAGGTAGTTTAAAGTAAAAACCTATTTATTGTTTACTCATTATTAACAAAAAAGCTGCTTCTTTAGTAAACTATAATAATCCGATCCATACTTTTTTATTTTTACAAAAAGTGTTTTTATACTGCATATTAAATTATTTATGTTGAAACTACAGTTTCACTTGTGTGAGCTCATAAAAGGCATCTCCGAACCGAGTTCCAGGGATGAATGTCAACCCAAACCTTCTGGGAAAATCCATTGTATAGAATAACTTATTCCTGCTTTGCAGGACCAAGTTTTCCAGCAGCAAAACCTGTAATGCAGAACTGGGCTAGAGAAAGAATGGGGGCAAATAAGCAGATATGAGGACAAGAACATCCATATAAAAAGAAGCCATGTATGTAAAAGAGACTTTGTTCTCTTTGTAGTTTGTAATAAAGAACACTGAGCTGCAGAAAGCCCCTCTGCTCTCCCCCTCACTCTTTTCTTGGTTTGGATTTGTCAGTATTTAGATTTGGGGACCATAGCAGGATCCACGGGCCGTCTTTCATCCCTTGCATATGAGAAGGAATGAGGTTTTGTATTTTAGCGGCACAGCTTAGAAGAATATTACTTAAACCCACGCTACACACAATGCCTGACCATAAATAAATAATATTCGTCTCACCATGCAGTGCAGCGTTAACAAGCGCAGGAGGAAAACACTGAGATATGAGGAAGGGTCTGGCAATAAAAGCAGGAGTTAGGCTGCAAAAGACAGATGTATGCAAGGAGGAAGAGGCAGAGGGAGGAAATTAAAAGCTGAGACCAAAGACAATTTAATGACATTCTGTCTTCCTCACTTTTTCCTGCATCCAATCTTCTCCCATTCCCCCTAAATCCACCACCTTGCTTTAGACTTTATGTTTTCCTCATTTAGCTGCATATTTGTCTAAACCTCTCCACCGCTGAAATGGAGCAAACATCATATTATGTTTTGTCATCATTATTGTGAGTTGTTTTGGATGCTTGCACTAATTAAATGTTTAATAATTAATGATCCCTTAAAGTTTGCTGCCCTGCTCAGTTCCCCATTTAAAGATTCCTACTGTGGTGGAAAAAAGCCAGTGGAAAATCAATTGTTTACATCTCCTGTAAAAGCCTGAAGAAGCAATGTCAACTTAGCCATCTGGAGTTGAAAATCAGCAGGGAACTACAAGGAAAACAGAATATGCTGTTGAACTTTCAGGAAAACATTCTGGATTTCTTTTCTCTCTAAATTTCCTCATGTAATCTCATCCAACATAGAACTATGATCCCACAAATGCCCTTCAAGAAGAAGGGTTAAATATTCCCTTAAAAAGCACTAGCTAACTTTATGGACAGCCTTCCCAGAGGAGTTGAAACTGCTAAGGATGAACCGGCGCCATATTGAACCCTATGGATCAAGAACAAGATGCTGCTTAAGTACATATAGATGTCAAGGCAGATGAGCGGACCCATTGCAACACAGTCTATCATTAATGGTCTACTCACTCCTAATGGAAAATGGAAATCTTCACATTGATTTTGAATATATACACATACATATATGTATATATTAATAAATGAAGCAAGCCTGATGGAGCTCCTGAACTAAATTTGTGTTGATCAGCATTTTAAGGCAATCACTGAAATTAGGCCCAGTGGTTAGGCCATAAAGCTTAGAGTCCTGAGGTTCATCATCCAGTCAAGTTGATTCAAAGTTTTCTATCTAAAGAAAACCAGTTGATTGCATCGACTCATTGACTTGAAGGCAATCCCTCAGACTAAGCATGCTTGTAGCGACAGCGGAGAGGAAACACTGGTTTTTAACAGGAAGAAACCTCCAGTAGAACCAGGTTCAGTGTGAGCGGCCATCTGCTGAGGCCGACTGGGGTTCAAGGAGACAGAAGCAGGGATACAAAAGGCAACTGTCAACCAGCTCCACAGGCGGCCCCATCCAGGAAACACAGAGCTAGGCAGACGAGCTCCGAGCCAGCTCCCATGTCAGAGGATGAAGAGAGCACATTCAGCCAGTCACAGTCAGAGAAACAGGACTACAATGAAAAACAGGCTGATCTCCAACATCTATAAAAAAAGGTGTTGATGGCAGCAGCACAGCTGATATTTCTCTCAAGAATGGTTTCTCTGGGATGGCAAAGATTTTTACACCCCAGGTCGGAAATATGTCACCAATCCGATAAATGCTTAAATGCTTAAATGACTCTTTACTCATCATTAAAGATTAAATATAGCCTATATCTTGCACGTCTAAAAAATATGTATCAATATATTTTGAAATATAAATTATAAAATATACATTTTATAATTTAATTTTAATTAAATTGGGCTGGTGGGGCCAGTGCCCTTGCGCCCTCTATTGGCTAGCAGCCACTGGGTTAGCAGCTCCACCCTGGGCAGCCGCCTTCTGCTGACTCTATTCCTACAGATGATGGTTGCCTTTAGATACTGTTTAATGTTCAATACATTAAATTTGTTTTCGTAAAGAAAATTTAATGAAATCATGGTTTTTCTCTTTTTTTAAATGATAAATGCATTAAATATGGATAAAAAAAAATCATCTTTCCTGTCTTGTATAATTATTTGAAATTAGTTTTGTGTCAGTCACATGATCCAAAAGCTATTGAAAAAAAACAGCTTTATTTTTTAAGAGAAAGATAAAAGAAAAGTAATTGTTCTAATAAAAGGACCATGTCTCATCTTATTTATTATTATAAATAACAAATTGGCATTCATTTTGCATCAATGGGTCACAAGAAATTAAAGTTATTAATTTTTGTTTAGTAAGAATTTTAAGTTTAGCTTTTTATTGATGATCCCCATAGGAGCCACTTTATGTTGGAGGAGGAGTTATACAGAATCCCTTAAAGGGCTGGTTATCCTCCCGCAGCAGTGTGTCACAGTGAGCTTGTGGCAGATATTCTTGATTTATACCCAATATTGAAGCGTGGTCTGTGCTATGTTATTCCACGCCACAATACAAGAGGGATAATCACGAATCAGCTGTGGGTCTAGATAACGCCGAGGTGGTGAGGAAGTGGGGGCAAGTTTGTGCGACAACAGAGGGACATGACGGACAAAAAGAGCGGAGATCCAGGTGGAAAAAAAGGGTCCCAGCGTTCTTGTGCACCTCGCTTTTCTAGCTGGTCCATCTTCACGAGTTGTTTTCCACGATGGCGGTCATACAAACAAAACAAGCCGGTAAGGTACTAAACAGGGAATACGGATAGTGTAGAGTGGATGTAGATTTGATCAATCAGAGGCCTCCTGTCTGTGGTACTGTCTGCGCTCACCTACAATTTGGGTGAGGTGCAGCAGAGTGTCTGCGGAAGGGGTGGGGGGGGATATCTGTGTTAACTGTGACACACAGGCAGACCACCTGGTTTCTGAGATGTAATCAGCCTTAAGACGAAAATGCACCGTATGATTTTTGCCCTTTTAGCTTCATTGTGCATCCTGCTCCCTGTAGTGTACAGCATGTAAAGGGGGACAAATAGCTTCTCACAACCTCCTTCCAAGGGAATCCTACGTCAGACGGAAACCAAATGTTTGTGAGGTAATTGTCAATGTGTCCTGTTGTTGAGGCAGAACTTCAAGCCGAATTACATAGGTAACAAAGTTGACTGAGCTGCTGGCAGAGGAGGTGATAATACTAAATGATGAGAACAGTAGAAGACAAATCAAACAGCAAAGCCAGAGAACGACAGAAGTTCTTTAAAAATGGGCAGAATTTTATGTGATCTGGGAGCAGCAAGGCTTCATTTGCAAGGTAGAGACACCTGGGCTCAGTCTTCCAGTATAATTAAACCTGTTTGCTCCAGATGTTCTCACCTGCTCTTCTATGCAAACAGGAAACTTAATATTTCAGCTCTGGTTTTCCTTCCAATTTAGTCTATTTTAAGTTTTCCCTTTTTTTTCTTTCCCTTGTGAACATCCACCTTCTTGAGCTCAGATTCAAACCTAATCCTACAGAGATACACTGTTGTAAATCACGTTCTGCCTTTTATGACCTAGTGTCAACCTACAGCTGGACCCTAATCTCCTATTGAGCTCAAATCATCTGTAACCGGTTGAACATGGAGTTCAGTTTGGTCTATCTGCATCCTCAGTCACCAGCAGAGATGGCAAAAGTACTCACTTTCTGTACTTGAGTAAAAGTACAGATACTTGTGTTAAAAAATACTCTGGTAAAAGTGGAAGTACTGATTAAACTTCTTTACTCAAGTAAAAGTAACAAAGTACAGGCTTGTAAATTTACTTAAAGTATAAAAGTAAAAGTAGAAACCACTTTTTTCATGCCGTTGCCTACATTTTAAATGGATGTCTGCCAATAGGACTAGATCTCCGTTGTGTTCATTTTCAATCATCTCGTCGTCCATGCTACTATGCTAACGCCACCGCCACCAAGCTGCAATGATTTGCCGCGAATGAATACCGCCGAATCTGTCGATTCATCTTGTAGTGGTGCGTCAAATGCAACGTAGATTCCCATCCAATTAGATTGAATTTGGTATTGATGACGTGAAAAATAATAACGGTAACTCCATTGAAATGATTCAAAACTAAAGTAACGAGCCAATTTTTTAAAATGTAAGGAGTAGGAAGTACAGATATTTGTGTAAAAATGTAAGGAGTAGAAGTAAAATGTCGCCATAAAAATAAGTAGTAAAGTAAAGTAAAAATATCAGAAAAATCTACTTGAGTACAGTA
This sequence comes from Cyprinodon variegatus, assembly GCF_000732505.1. Taxonomy (NCBI): domain Eukaryota; kingdom Metazoa; phylum Chordata; class Actinopteri; order Cyprinodontiformes; family Cyprinodontidae; genus Cyprinodon; species Cyprinodon variegatus. The sequence goes on along the minus strand of NW_015150635.1, from coordinate 1,170,402 downwards.
ACGAAGTATTTGTACTTCGTTACTTCCCATCTCTGGTCACCAGATATAAATATGTTAGAATCCCATCATGGATGAAAAATCTGCAACAACTGAATGATGCTGTTATGTCAGCAAGGACCAAAATATCAGAGAAATGTTACCTGAACCTTGATAAATGGGGTCCAGCCTTGTAATAACAAGGTTTATTAGAGCAGTGGGCATATAGAGGACAATTAATGACTTATTCTTCGATATTTATGATATGTAGATATATTTGGTAGAATTAAGAATGATTTAATTAATACTGTCTCATTTAAAACAAACAATAAAGTTCCTTTTCTAGATTAGATCATCTTTTTCTCTTTGGAAATTTATGTCATTTATTAACTTTTTTTAATACAGGGAATCAAACTCTTAAAATTATTCATTCACTAAAATTTGAAAACGAAAAGTATCCAATTTTTTTGTCCGTTGATCATTTTGAGACCAAGATGTCCCTGTAATCCTTAACCAGGTAAAGTTGTTAGCAGATATTGATTATTTCATCAACATAATGACATAGAGAACAATGTGTTGTGCTCAAGTCTAAACTGTAGAGAACAGTTTTTTTTTTTTACAGATCATTCCCTGTCTAGATTTATAACTGTTTTATTTAGCTTCCAGAGGTATTTTGTTTGGAGTTTAGCAAAAAGTTTTCATTTGGTGCAGGGAATTGAAGCTCTAAGTATTACCAGCTTATGCCTGCAAATATTGGTAAAAAGTTATACAGTGAACAAAAACAGCCTCTACAAACTTTTATTTACTTTTTAAATCAATTTATGATTTAAATTTATTTTTTCTTAATGTCTTGTTGAATCAAAACATTTTCAAATGTAAAACCCATCCTAATGCCCTGCCTCTGCTGTTCCATTTCCATAATTTCAGCCTTGATCACAGCATTGGAGATTGTTCAGATTGTCCTGCACTCTGTGGACTGGAGATGCAGCACATTAACTCTTTTTTAGTTCTGTCTACAAAGTACAATCCTTACCACGTGTTCTACCAGAAATGCTGCATCATAAATCCTATCTTGATCAATAGAAACTTAACTGATCTTCGGCTCTCTACAGTTGCAGTGCTGAAGGTAAACAGAAGGGAAGTAGCCAGAGAGATGCAGGCGGAAAAAAAAAAGGCTGCTGTAACACAGTGAATTTCATGCACCGCCAACAAGCTCTGCTGTTTAATCAATATGCTTTGCAGGTTAGACTTACAGCACTTAAAACTTTTATTGATCCGTGTTCCTTTTGGCTTCCATAATTCACGCTGACCCTGGACAGCCTTAAAGTCTGTGAAGTAACTAAGGTTTAGACAGTGAGGGCAAATAAGCTGAGTTTGGTTCAAGTTTGGCAGTTTAAGGAAACTTTGTCTGGATCTCTAAGGCTACGTTCAAATTGCAGCCTGAAATGACCCAAAATCCAGTGTGTTCCTGTTTTCTGTCACTCTAATAATAATTTGTCACTAACTTTGCCATCCTTTAAATACTCATTTGTTTGCTTTCATGCTTCATGAGTAAATACTTGTAGCATGCCAAGTAATCTATTTTTAAAAATGTCAGGAAGGCCATTATCTGATTGTGAGCCCTTTTCGTTTAAGAAATGAAATGCTTACTACTCACCTCTGACTGCATGTCTCCACTTGGGTCCATCCAAGCTCCGCCGAAGCTTATTCAGATTGGATTAAGAACTTTATTTATTTTATTTATATTGCGCTATTTCACAACACGTCTCATCTCAAGGCACTTTATAGGGACAATTCAGCCAGATCATAAAGTCAGATTGATTCAAAATTTTCTATCTAAGGAAAACCTGCTGATTGCATCGACTCATTGACTCGAAAGCAATCCCTTACACCAAGCATGCTTGTGGCAACAGTGGAGAGGAAAAACTCCATTATAACAGGAAGAAACCTCCAGCAGAACCAGGCTCAGTGTGAGCGGCCATCTACCGAGGCCGACTGGGGTTTAAGGAGACAGAAGGAGATGTGCAGAATCCCCGTTCAGGAAACACATAGCCAGGCAGACGAGCTCAGACCCAGCTGCCATGTCCGAGGATGAAGAAAGCACATCCAGTTAGTCACAGTAAGAGAAACTGGACTATACCAATAAAAGGCCAAGCTCTAAGCAACTAACTAACTAACTAACTAACTAACTAACTAACTAACTAACTAACTAACTAACTAACTAACTAACTAACTAACTAACTAACTAACT
>NW_015150635.1:1166193-1167884 GCF_000732505.1 Cyprinodon variegatus | reverse complement strand
TAACAGGAAGAAACCTCCAGCAGAACCAGGCTCAGTGTGAGCGGCCATCTGCCGAGGCCGACTGGGGTTCAAGGAGACAGAAGGAGATGTGCAGAATCCCCGTTCAGGAAACACATAGCCAGGAAGACGAGCTCTGAGCCATCTGCCATGTCAGAGGATGAAAAAAACACATCCAGTTAGTAACAGTAAGAGAAACTGGACTATACCAATAAAAGGCCAAGCTCCAACATCTTTAAACAAAGGTATTGATGGCAGCAGCACAACTTATATTTCTCTCCAGGATGGTGTCACAGCCCGCAGAGAACTAGCTAGCTAGCTAGCTAGTTAGCTAGCTAGCTAGTTAACTAACTAACTAACGAACTAACGAACTAACGAACTAACTAACTAACTAACTAACTAACTAACTAACTAACTAACTAACTAACTGATTCTGCAGAGTGGGAGAATAGAGATAGAATGAAGCAGAATGATGGAAAGGGGACCTTAAAAGTAGACAGGGTGTCTGCCTCACGGACTAAAACTGGTAGTTGGCACAGAAGAGGAGCCTGATAACTAAAAGATCTGCCTCCCATTCTACTCTTGGAAATTCTAGGAACCACTAGTAAACCTCCAGATTGAGAGCAAAGTCCCCTGTTAGGGATCTGAGGAATAACCAGATATCTGATATAAGACGAAGCTTGGCCAGTTAATGTCATGATCTTGGTACTGATGTCTGGCCTAATTGCTCACTCCATTCACCTGTGTAATTCTGCCTGGTTGTTTGTTGCTGCTTGACTAATCCACCTGCTCATGCTTCTATTCACACAGTTCAGTCCCAGCCATCAGGGCCAGATTATTGCTCTTGTTCTAGTGCTCATTCTTGGGAATCAATGGAGAGAGGGTTTTTAGCATTCTGTAGTTTTTCTGATTTCCTGATCCTGATCTGCCTCTTCACTGTGTGCCTGTTCCCATCTGTGTGCCTGTTCCCATCTGAACGTTCTGCCTGAACTGTCTATGGACTCCTGGAACCCTAGATCAGCCTGTTCCTATTCTTATCGGTATCTCTGGCTTCGGACTCCTGGATCTCTGAGCCTTCCTGTTCTGATCTGTTTCCCTGACCTGGCCCAGACTCCTGCAGGTTCTCTGGGGCTGCAGTGTGCATGCAGCGCACCGGATTGATCCTACCTTGTTCTCTGATGATGGACTGAACTGTTAAACCAGGTTAGTCTCCGTCAGATTATCATTGTGGCTAACCTGTGTTTCTCTCCAACCAGAGCTTTCAGTGATTAACGGTGCCCCACCCTATTCGCTGATTATCCCATCGTCATGTCACCCTTTGCATAATGGGTCCTTCTTTCCTGTGTCATGACAGTTAAGGCTTTATATGTAAGAAGGAGGATTATAAATTCTATTCTGGATTTAACAGGAAGGTAATGATGAGAAGCTAGGTTAGCAGAAGTGACTGTAAACATTAATTCTCAAGCCTGGTTATAGATATAGAATTAATTAACGTCTAGACTTCATCAAGACTATTCTGAAATGAATGTGTTTTGACTAAAACTATTCAAATAAATAATTACAGGCATTTTTGTTCCTCCCTTAGCTAGCCCAAGGAAAGCCTTGCCTCATGTGAACACAACGTATTGTCTCTGCCTTGCTCAAATGTTTAGCAGCAATGGAGTGTTGTGCAGCAAGTGTCTTTAGAGGTCTAT
>NW_015150635.1:1150164-1165132 GCF_000732505.1 Cyprinodon variegatus | reverse complement strand
CCAAATTACTTCAACGGAAGGTTTCCAGATGGATATGCGGAGCTAATCTATCTGACAGAGTCAGGTTATCTAGGCCTTGGCTTCTCCTTGAAATCCTGTCCATAAAGGTCATGAAGAGGACCAGTGACGGAGGCCCCGCAATGTCGGAGTCCAAAGTCCAAAGAGTTGTTGTTTTTTTGTTTGTTGTTGTAAAATATGAACAATTTCAACAGGAACAGAAATTCCCAAGGTGCTGTTGGGAAACTAAAAGAAAAATGAAATAACAGGAATTTGGACATAGCCTCTGGCTTCTGCCTCTAACAAAACTGGTTCTTTTATTTAGAAAATTGTTGGTTCTGGCACTGAAACAGAAAAACAGAAAGAGAAAAAGAATGAATTTTAATCAAACATAGTTGCTGGTTTAGAACTGGAGCTGCTTCATATTAGAATTTTTGAAAGGAGGGTTGTATTGTTAATTTTTCCTTTTTTCTCTCTCTTGAAAAGCTATTCAGATGTCTTTTTAACCACTTACGGCATTTCAAAATTATCTTGCCATTATCACACTACCACTCTCTTTCCTCTAGTAAAGTGCTGTCCAATTACCTGGACCCACACCGCGCTGAACATAAATTCATCCACTATACAAAGGTAATTACCAAACGTTGTCATTACAGGGTTCATCTCGCGCTGAGCACACCCTCTGGCAGTTAACCAGAAGGTTGGGTTTGATGTGTAGTGATAGGCTGAGTATTAAAAGAACTGTTTGTTTTTTTATGTCACCGTATGTGACTGGCACAGCCTGACAGGGACCGTTTAATTCAACTTCTACTGTCATCATGGTCAACGGCACAGGACGCAGTCTTTCAGCACCATTACACGCACTGCATGTAATTTATTTCCCTACGCAAACCTTTCCATCTCCTCCACATGCCGTCTGGAACACAGAACTATCACTTTGGTGCCCCCTTCCTTTATTCCACCTGCCTCTCCATCTCTGCTCGTCCTTCGGTCGATCTCTTTCTCCTTACAGCTCTTTGTCAGAGAAAAAACAACTACAAAAAAAAAAAAGAAAACAACAACACCCACTTTAGTACTGCCTGAGTGCTGAGTGGGTGAGTTCAAACGAACTCTATCCAGCTTATCTCAATTCCTCCTGAAGCCTTTGCCCTTCACCTATAAACATCCGAGTTCAACATTGGATATTAGAGTGCCGGCGAAGCGCTTGTGATGAAACAATAAGCTCAGGGTCTAAAAGTGCATCCACAGATGTATCTCAGCTCCTCTGTGGCCTCTTAACATCGAACCACGAGTTTGAAACATGAAAGACAAAACTGGATCCAGATTTATGAGATTCTGAAGGAAGCTTGCAATAAATGTTTTGCTGACTCTTCCTGAGCTCACTTTTTGAAAAAAGAAAAATACTTGTTGGCTAATCGTTGATGAGTTACACAAAGACAACATAGAAAATGTGAGCTGCTTTTAGATCATGAGATTTGACGGCGGCTACATTTGGATGGACCGGTCCTGCAGCCTCTCCTTTGTTCCCACACAGATGGTAGGCAAGTGGAGAAGTTCGCGTGCAAAGAATGAATGGGTGTGACCTTAGTAGCTGAAGCTTCTTATGTGGCGTTGACATTGGACTTGTTTCCAGCGACCAAATTCAATGCAACAAAAACATTTTCAGCCATACAATGGGTATGGTAATGGAAAAAATATCGATGCAACAACTGTGGTGAATACACAGTGAAGGTCGCTATAGTTGGTAAATCTGTTGCATCATGACAACCAGAGATTAGATGTGTCTGTATATTAGGGTAAAGCAGTGCAGCTATGACAAAGCTTTTTTCAAACATATAGAAGATGGAAATACGATGTTGACATAAGAAGTCATAAATGCTATTAAGAGGCTATTGTGGGCCATTTTTATTCAGCCCTTTAAAATCATTCATCTCCAGCTGTTAGCTTCCAAAGCTGGTCACAGCCACCTGCCACCTTTGCATTCTCTGCACGCTTTCTTGCTCTAATCTGCTGCTCCTGTTGTACCTCCTTTCTTTACTGAGCCTATCCTGTAGCCAGATAGTTTCAGGTGCAGGTAAAATCGATGCAACAAAAAAAATCTTGGTAAAGCTGTAGCTTCAAGACTCCCTAAACTGGGAGTAAATTTTTGCAGGATCTGGTGGATCCAAAGACACTTCTGCTGCTTTTTGGCTTTCCATTTGCTAGATAAAATCCAGGTACATCATGCTTAGCACCATTACTTTTTAGATAAAATCCTGGTATATCATGCTGAGTTAACTGGCAAGCAGCTGATAGTTCCTTCTACTGGATGATGTAGCAACACCCTAAGTGTGGTGGCTTTGTCGCTGTAATCATGTTCAGTGTGAAGGCAGTAACACACTGGTCTTTTCATCCTCATATTCAAATGTTATGTTTAACCAATTACCAGTTTTAACCTGTGCGACAGACACCCTGTCTACTTTTAAAGCTTGGCTTAAAACTTTCCCTTTTGATAAAACTGATGGTTAGAGGGCATAAGGATAGCTACAGTTATGTTGCAGTTATGCTTTTCCTCATTGTGCTTTATTCCATCTCTATTCTCCCATTCTGCAGTATTTGTCAGTTCTACCCATAACTTTTTGTTCTACTTTTTCTCATCATATTAGCTTCCTCTGATGTGTTGCGAATGTATGTGACACCATCCGGGAGAGAAATACAGGGTTGGCTGCTGCCTTCAACATTTTTGTTTAAATATGTTGGAGCTTGGCCTGTTTTTCAGTGCAGTCCTGTATCTCTTACTTAGATTAACTGTATGTTCTCTCTTTCATCCCTGGACATGGGAGCTTGCTCTTAGCTCATCTGCCTGACTGCGTCTGCACTGAATGGGGCTGCCTGTTGAGATGGCTGACTGTTAGCTTTTGTGTTTTTGATTCTTTCTGTATGTCTGAGCCTGGTTCTGCTGGAGGTTTCTTCCTGTTAAAAAGGAAATTCTTCCTCTCCACTGTCGCTACATGCATGCTTGGTGTGAGGATCGAGTCAAAGACTCGATGTAATCAGCTGGAATTCCTTAGAAAGCTTGGAACATATCTGACTGTATGATCTAGTTGAATCGTCTCTCTTAAGTACAATGAGATGACATGTTTTGTGAATTGGAGCAATAGAAATAACCTGAATTGAAATTGAAGTGAAGTAAAATGTGATATTTTCTCCCAAATTATTATTTTTCATATAAAGTTTTAAAAATGGCTAATTCTATTATTCTGGACATTAGCATCAACATTGGATTGGTCAAGAGTGAGCATATGTTTTTGTTTTAAAGTGAGGAGAATGTCCTCTGTGAAAACTAAGTATGCAGAAAAGAAATTAAAAAAAATATTTAAAATATTGAATCTGTAAAAAGAGTTTTTTAAAAGTTAACATTTAAAAAGATTTTTTGAAATAAAATCTATGGTAAAACAAAACCAATTTGAAACGTTTATGAAACATCTTAAAATCACATTTTTGGATTGCATTCTTTTTAAATTTCCATTCACAAATATGTTTTTTGCCTGAAACAACATTTTTAGTCAAGAGCAAGCTTTTTTTTATTGAGGTTAAAGGGAAGAGATTTGATCTTTGAAATATGTTTTGAAAAGTCTGCCTTTTGTTCTATATAACTTTAAATGGAGAAATAAAAAACATGTCAGTATAAAATCTGTAAAAAAAAAAAAGAAAAGAAATAAGAAAATTTAACAAAAATGAAAATCTAAAAAAAAAAAAGGAAAAGAAGAAAATATAAAAAAGTTACTCTCAAAACCTTTTTCTTATCATAATTGGATTGTATTTTTCATTCAAAATTTCCATTTACACACCGGGCTCTTCGCTTGAAGCAAAAATAATGGACCAAAATTTATTCCATAGAGTGAAAGGGTCATAATTTTCATATAGCCATCTATATCCTAACCATTACAGGCCATTTTGACAGTGGCAGAGTCCTATTTAATGTTCTTTTCAGACACGGAAACAGCAGATGTTCCAGTTAACTCAGCAGTTTGCACCATTGGTCCCATTTCTGTATACAACAAAGCCTGGATTAAGCTGCTCCCAGATCTTCTGTTAGATCAAAGGTAATTACCACAAAGTAGAGGTGTTGCAAAGACTTTTTCCTGCTAGTGGCAAGTCAGCAGGTCAGCCTGACACAGTCTGATGTAAGTTTAACTTTGTAGCCATGTCTCCCTTTTAAGGTAAGAATGTCATGAGTCATCCATCTGTCATGCGAGGTGGAGTGGAACAAAAGTCTTTGTGTAAAAGGTACTTTTAGTCAGCCATGTTGGATGTATAGTTACATGCAAAAGAGCTCTTTCCCAAATTTTATCATGACTATAATAAGGTCCTGGTTGGTACTTGTATATGAGACTATGAAAATTACTTTGGGAGTAAAATCAAATACAACAGACAGAGACGGAAAGGGAGGTGAGAAGTAAAGAGGTTATAAGAACTAAGAGGAGGGAGAAAGAGATGGAGACAAGAAAGTGGGCATGAAAAGAGAGAAAATAAAACAACACAGCAAAAATTGACAACACAGAAGATGTATAGCAACTCCTAAAAGCGTGCTTCCACATCTGTATGAGACAAGAGAGATGGAAAACAAAGAACAGCGAAAAGAAGACAACAGACAACCAAGGTAAACATCCAGAACATCTTCAAGAGCAGCTGATCCATGTAGGCGGAGGACAAAACCTATTGTTATTACACAATATTATTCAAGGTGCACCTAATTTAGTATAATAAATGGAGTGGAGGTGGATATTTTGAAGGCAGACTAACAGATCTTTGAGTGTCAGAATTCTAGCTGATATTCAGGTCTTCAAATAATTATTTATAGCTGTATCATACAAATAAATAGTTTAAAAAAAAAGGAAAACACATTATGTTTTCTGGATTTTTTTTTTTTTCGATTATGGATTATGTTTGGAGATTGTCAGACCCCCAGTGTGGGAAGGAGGCAGGCAGCTTGAGCTGGGGATGGGATTGAGGGGCTGGGACCAGGTGCCACAAAGGAAGTAGAATTCAATTCAATCCAGTTTATTTATATAGCGCCAAATTCACAACACATGTCATCTCAAGGCACTTTACAGTTCAACCAGATCATACAGTCAAATTGATTCAAAGTTTTCTATCTAAGGAAAACCAGTTGATTGCATCGAATCATTGACTTGAATACAATCCCTCACACTAAGCATGCTTGTAGCGACAGTGGAGAGGAAAAACTCCCTTTTAACAGGGAGAAACCTCCAGCAGAACCAGGCTCAGTGTGAGCGTCCATCTGCCGAGGCCGACTGGGGTTCAAGGAGACAGAAGCAGACATACAAAAAGCAGCTGTAAAACAAACAGCCAGGCAGACAAGCTTTGAGCCAGCTCCCATGTCAGAGGATGAAGAGAGCACATCCAGCCAGTCACAGTCAGAGAAACAGGACCACACTGGAAAACAGGCGGATCTGCAGCATCTATAAACAAGGGTGTTGGTGGAAGCAGCACAGCGGATATTTCTCTCCAGGATGGAGTCACAGCCAAACAGGAACAGACGAGGCAAAGCTACTATGAGGAAAGCAGAGAGAGCAGAACGTTAGAGATTGAACTAACAGATTCTGCAGAATAGGAGAATAGAGAGAGAGAATTAAGCAGAATGATGAAATAGGGGTCCCTATGTCCTCCAGCAGTCTAAACCTATAGCACCATAACTATAGAAACAGATCAGGATAACCTGAGCAACTCTAACTATAAGCTTTATCAAAAAGGAAAGGTTTGAGCCTAGTCTTAAAAGTAGACAGGGTGTCTGCCTCACGGACTAAAACTGGTAGTTGGTTCCACAGGAGAGGAGCCTGATAACTAAAAGATCTGCCTCCCATTTTACTTTTAGAAATTCTAGGAACCACTAGTAAACCTGCAGATTGAGAGCAAAGTGCTCTGTTAGGAACATAAGGAACAATCAGATCTCTGATATAAAATGGAGCTTGGCCATTTAAGGCTTTATGAATAGCCCAGGTTTATCCCCAAACACCACCCCAGACTCACCCCAGGAGGGACAACCCCCATAACAGCACCTTCATGGCATCCCCCCATAAACCAAAACCAAAACAGCTTCCCCACAGACACCAGAGCAGGTAGCCAACCCACTAAAGAGCCCACCCTGCCCCCAGCAAGTCACAAGCATTTAGGCTCCCACATTGACATGATCCACTCACAACCATGGCTACAAGGCAATTGCAACCCAGGCAGTGCATCTGGGCAAAGTGATCGTATCCCACAGGCAGTACAGCCGCACCAGCCAGCCGGCTCTCCTGCACGGATGGGGCTAAATGCTCCAAAGTTTCAGACACTCATCCAATGCCCAAGAAGTGGCACCCCCTATCCCAGCAAAGGTACAAGGCACTGAAACCATGGGACAGGAACCAGGGGTCAAAGAGTCCAAGGAGAGGCAGAAACCTCAGACCAGCCAAGCCAAGACCAACCGCAAAGGACCCAGGCCAATCCCCAGGCGAGCAGAGAGCAGAGGTATGAAAAACCCCATTCCAGCGCCCCCTTCCTACATGGATTTAGTATTGTTGCCTTTTGGACTACTGTGTATTTTAAAAGGAGGAGGTTAGGTGCCCCCCTTTAACTCTGTCTATATGCATTCCAACAACCACAGGTGGGAATGAGCATTTGAAGCAAAGCCAGAAAGGCTGACCCACCTCCAGTGTCCCAAATATGCCCACCCTGATGCCCTACAGTTGCATGCCTTGGAAATGTTAGATATGATGCCGACTAGTAGGCAATTCATTAAAAATGGGGCACAGGCCACTACCACCAGGGGGAGGACTCTCACCTGCTCTATCACACTACCTCACCCTGGTGAGATCATCACCAGGGTGAGGTAGTGTGATAGAGCAGGTGAGAGGAAGCATCAGACATGGGGACCAAAGAAATATAATAAAATATAATTACAATCATTTTTTTTTTTATATAGACCACGTCCGAACCGGTTCAGCTCAAAAACTACACTGCTGTGATTGAGATAACTACTGGCACTTAAAGATCATGACTTAAAGAAACTGAACACAGGCTAAATTAAGTGTAATCTTTGTCCTAAGGTAGTGTGAACCCGATGTTATAAGCCAGTAGGAGTTCAACTAGCAGCTATCACCCTTAAGGGGACGCCAATTTTTTTGGCATACGTTCAAAAATTGATTTTTGGTAGACAACTCATTCTCCTAAACAGACCATTCACACTGTGCATTTAGGTCAACTTCACCCCATCTGACCACACAATAAAGAAAGGGAAAAAATATATATATCTAGATGTGTAAACGGTTTTTACATTTTTTTCAAGTTGAAGAAATGATAACATTTGTAACTTTTTCAGTGATTATCAATGCATTCGCTCAATCCTCTTGTTAAAATGTTTGTGATATCACAGATTTCCTGGAACTCTGCAGGAGCCTCAAATTCTGCACAGCGGCTGTGTTTATCATTTTGAGGAAATCTGCATACGTGCAACAATTATGAAAAGCTGCTGTTCCGCGTCAAGCTCCATCTGGCCCAGTGAAGTCACATGAAATCCTGTCAGGCCTCTCATTTGCTTTCAGCAGAACACCTCATTAAAACCCCAATTCGAAGGAAAACTCTTGCAGAAAGCATCTCTGGGGGGGAGTGTCATTGTCGTTCCAAAAAACTTTGTTTCCCCCTTTTTTTTTCTCTCTTTCAACATCTTGTCATGGAAAAACAGAAAAAGAAGTCAAAGCTTTCACATTCTAATCCTCAGAGCCTAAAACAAAGCCTGTGGTTTTTAATGACCTTCATGCGTTATAGCGGCGCGTACATGTGCACACGTTCACTGCACATGCGTGGGAGTCGGAGTTTGTCTGCACCCTGGGGACAAGGTGCTGTAATGGAGTATTGATGTCGTGGAGAGGTTGGTGAGAAGAGGGCGATAATTAGATTCTGCTCTGCTCAGACACAGAGCTGTTCTAACGAGAGAGAAGGAGCTCTTGCCAATAATTACCTCTGTATTTCCCCCCAAAAAAACCCTCTAAGCACGACCACAAGCCAACTCCTTGACCTCGAAGAAACCCGTCATTAGGCGGGCGCGTAATTAGGTGTCATTAGGTGATCAAGCGTGTCGAAGAGGCACGGTTTTTAATCGGTGCCTTAATAAATGAAGAGAACAATCATTCCACTTCCTTATTCTTGCAAACACTATTCATGCTGGAGAGGCAGAGGCTTTCTCCTGGATGCATCATTTCCTCGGGTCAGGTACAGCTCCTCCCCTACTTTGTCTCCTGCTGGCTGCTAATGAAATACTCCATACTAGGTGGGAGGTTTCGCACGCCTGATGGGCTAGCAGGTATAAGGCAGTAGGGAACACACAAAACCTCACAAACATATTTGGGAAGCACTCATTGCACAAGGTTCACTCCAAACAAGATACGTTTGTACAGATCTATAAATCCATCTTTGAAAACAAAAAAAAATAAGACTTATTTAAGTTTGCTGTCATACAACTAGGGCATGAAGTGAACTTTTTTGGCCAGCAGCCTAATTGGCTTGTTTTACAATCCACCTGCCGCAGTGTTGTTTTTTAAACAGCTAATATTTTGGTATGCCTAAAATAAAGGTGAATGACTCAGAAGTTGAGAATAGTTTATGAACTTGTACAGAATACACATTATTAGTGCTATCGGGTTATTGGTCAACTTAATCTCTTTTATGACTAGAATTTACATAATGACAACTGTATCTGAACTGGTGTGACCAGCATTTAGAATAAAAATGACAGAAATACAGGCAATTCATCTCATTGATGGTTTTTAATCTCAACTTTTTTTCTTTGTTTTTAAGCTGTTGATGCTTGGATTTATATACATGTATATATATTTATATAAAAAGTTTTTTTAACCTTTAAGTAGTTGCCAAATTAATTTTATAAACATTCTAATTATTTTAAAAATAAATACAAATGTAGGAATGTTACAAATTTATAACAACATTTATAATACTGTTAGGAACCAGTCGTAACAGAAACAGGAGCTTGCCAAAGGTTCCTAGGTCACAATAAACGTGTAAAAACTTAGCCTGGGTGCCATTCCGAACTTAGTCCCGCCCACAACGTTTGAGGTCGGGAAGTTCGGTCTGGCATTGCTCCATAGTAGCAGGAGTATGCTCGCACAATATCTGGCGGCCCAATCAATTGTCAGGGCGGGCTTTATACGATGATGGACAGATGATCAACAGTAACGTAATCAACCACGTCACCAAAGCGTGCTTGGGTGACAACAACAATGGCTGCCGCTGGAGAGTTGAGGTGTGTAGATTCTGCTATTAGGTCTGTTCTAGAAGATATCGACAGCAAATTAATTTTAAAAGAGGAACAGAGAAACGCGATCAAGGCTCATCTTCTTATTCTAGGCGTGCAACTGCACGCTTTGATTTTTGTGGACAACAACTATGCGTGGCTTAACATACGTCACGCACTCCGTTGCTGTTATTGGTTGTAGGTCTATCCAATTGAGTGCAGAGGCATTTTTTCCCTGGTTAGTTTGAAACACGCCCCATAATCACAGCTCTATGGAGCAGCATCAGACTCATATTCTGACTAGAATTGAGTAGGACTACGTCAGGCTATAAAAACTGGCCCTGAGGAACAAAATCTTGGCTGTGTTTATAACACAAAGGGGTTTGTTGAATATTTGCAACAATGGGCTTCAAGGGGTTGATGTTTTGATTTTGAGATCACGTTAATACAAAAATAATTTTTTTTTTACAAGTGTAATATTTCTGATTTAGATATTAGATTTATACAATTTAGAAAATGCATTCAATTTCACCTTTCCTGTGAAATATCTGGGAAAGCCTTTTCCTAATACCTTCCTGGTGTCATAGTTCTCAGGAAGCTATAATCTCTCCTTACCTCTGGACGAGAGCAACTACAGAGGTTTATTGAAAAAAAAAAGATTGTGAATGTGAACTGGAAGCTGTTAGGTCTGGTCAGGTTCTTCTGGGCTTCTGCAGGGAAGATGAGACTGGTGAATGTGAGGAAACAGTTGCTGGGGAATTATGGTGAGCTGACACTCACTGTAGAGAGGCTGTGGTCCGATCTTGGGGGAAGTGTCCCAGGTGGTCCGAGTGCTGACCAGTACTCTCTCCCTGGTTGGTGGTTCGTGGGTGGACAGGCAGGTGAGCGCAGGTAGGAGGGCTGAGCGGTGGATAACCCGAGATCCCTCTCGGGTTCCTGGTTGTTTTCAGATGGGGGGTCCAAGGTCTAAGGTTCATGGCTGGGTCCAGGGGTCAGAAACAGAGGTTCTGCAAGAAGAGGTTCAGAGCAGGATTTAGACAAGGGTTTTAGAATCTCTAGGACAAGGTTTGGGTTTGGTCTGTACCAACGCAGTGGCGTTAACGAACTGACGCCCTCCTCCTCGTTCCAGCTCCTTAAGAAGGGGGATGATCAGCTCAGATGTACTGTAGTGCACCTGTCCGTCCATCCCTGCTGAGGAGAGAGAGAGAGAAAACCTGGCCTGCACCCGGATACAGCCCGGAGTGTGACACCTGGTCTCTCCCAGCAATAGATATTCTCAGGAAGCTATAATCTCTCCTCACCTGTAAAGAGCCCTCATCATTTACCCTCCTGCTTGTCTCTGGTCCATGTCCTCGCTGACTGCTCTTTTTGTTAAGGCAATAAAAACTAAGAAACTTGGAAGGCAATATATTGAAATAGCATAAAGAAGAGTAAAAAAATGTAGTGGATATTATCTAGAAACTAACTATTAACCCCTTGTTATGTTATTTTCTCAAGAACTTGTTTTATTTATTCATAGACCCTGCCTGGTGGATTCTGACCCATCTCATTCCTGACTTTCCTCTTTCTATTATGACAATAAGCATTAAAATCCTGTGGAAAGCAAAGTTTAAGGGAAAGCAACAGTAAAAAGTGCTATGGCATTTAAAAGACACTTTTACGTTTGCCATAGATATTATTTATACTAATAGCAATATTACTACTCTCTCTATTTTGACCAAAACAGCACAAAGTATTCATTATTAAAGAGTACTCGATTGATTCCTAGAATAAGCTAAGTAGCGAATGTCACAGATGTGACATTAACATTAATGATTTGATGGCATGTCTGCCTTTTTCATCATTTAACTAACAAGTCTAAAAGGTAAACAATGGCACAGAATTTACACTGTTTGTTTGGAAAAAACTGAAATGTTGCAGTCATTGTGCTACAGACTAGAGGCTGTGACCAAAAAAACAACCGACCAACCGACTAGGGACCCCATTACAATACAATATAAAAATGTGCTCTATATTTATTTGTTTATAGATATGAAGTGGAATTATTATATTAATTTAAAAATGGATTATTTTATTAAACTTTTTTTAAATGTATAAATATATTGGATGTACTTTTAGTTTTTAATAGGACATATAATTAATTAATTAGTATTTTAGAATTTAATGGTAAAAACCTAAAAAAAGAAATCAATATCTGAATCATGTGTTAAATAAATAAATGTCTATTCATTATTTGCATTATACATTTATTTATTTCATTTATAATTATTTATGTGATGATATATTTTGGACCCAGACTTGAGTCTTGCAACCCCCCCGTAGGCCTGCTTTAGAAAAGCATCTTTTGTTTCTTTCCATATTTAGCCAAAAATCACTAATGAAAATGTGTTTCTCATGTTTCATTCTTTACCCCCTTGGTTCCATGGAAGACCCTTGCAGTTTATCACTCTATTTTATTGAAAGCATATGAAGCACAAAAAGTGCATTAGACATTGGAAAAAATTCTTAAACTTTTCTTGGTCGAAAGTGTAGAAAGAAAAGAACACCACCAGACTATCTTGGGACCACAGAAAATGTATGAGAAGGAAATAAGGGAGACAGCAGGGGAGGAACATCAATGCTCGGAGAAGAACATCTATAAATCGCTACAACTTGATGTATCAGGTGGTTCTGCTCTTTAAAGGTTAATATCATATATCAGAAATGCAAAGGTAACACATTGGATTTTCTTGTAAACAAACTTGTGGCTTATATTAGGAGTTGCTCTGCAAAAAAGCAAAAGTGTGCACATTAGGGGTCAGAAAATACTCTGAACGCAGTTCATTCCTGATAAAATATTTACCAAGCTGACTTTTCTTTACAATTTCTATTTTGCAAAGTTTATATCAATATTTACTGTCTTTTTCCCTGCATACCAAGCAGAATGGGTTTAAAGAGATCGGATTCTTAATGAAAAGTCTGGAGGTTATTCCTGCTTTAAAAAGTACTGACGCATGAAACTGATATTATTCATTTAAAATGCAGACAGGTGGACACTCAAAGATTATTATTACATTGTCATGAAACAGGACAGATGGAGCTAGTATTAAGTTGAGACAGACAGTGTGAAGTTTCAAAACGTTTAATGACAAAAATAAACAGAACAAAATGGAACAAGGGCTGCTGTTGGGGGAAGGCGGAGCATCACCCATAACAACTGGTTTGACAGTTCAGTTCATCCTCTCGAGTGAGGCAGGATTAGCTGATGCACTGCAAACAAAATGCGGCGCTGAGCCATCCAGAGTGCCCGCGATGCAGCAACCCCAGTGAGCAGGCAGGAGACTGATCCAGGTCAGGGAAACAGTTCAGAACAGGACCGTTCTGAGATCCAGGAGTCTATAGCCTGGCCAGGGGTTCCGATCCAAACAGGAACTGACAGACCCATGGTTTCGGGAATCCAAAGCGTTCAGGCAGGTTCATAGTTCTATGAGCCCAGCAACGAGCTCAGATAGACATGCTCAAAAGAAGACGGGCAGTTCAGTGGTTGAGAGGAACAGAGAAAAGGCATGATACCTGAAAAACTGCAGAACTTTAAACTGACTCCATCGAGAAGCCAGGATCACAGGCCTTAAAACTCTCTCCTCACACGTAGCCAAAATTGAGAGGGCTCTGCGGAGAAGAACTGGAAGAGACTCAGGAGACAGGAGACAAACACCAAACGCTGTCAATCTGCTGGCCTCCGGGGACAGAACATGGACCAAGGACTAAACTAAAACTCAAAACCAACCAAACAAACGTGAATAACTAATGATCTGGCCCAATAGCTGGGCTGAACCGTATATATAGCAGAAGGAGCAGGTGGATAAGAAGAATGGTAATTAGAGAGCGGGGAGAGAATGGCAGGTGAATGAAGTGAGTAATTAGATCAGCTACAGGGCTGTGATCATGACATTTTGTACAAGAATGGTTCTGTTAAAATGTTATAAAAAGCAAGAGTTACCTGCATTACTTTTTATCCTTTTCAAGCAGGTAGCTATAACATAGGTCTGGCAATGTTTATATGGTTCTACAGTACATGGAGATCCCCCCTCTGCCCCCTTGTTAGCAGAAATCTGCCAAAAGGGCATGCATTTGACACTCATGTGAGGAGTTTGATTTAAAACACACCAGTGAACAACTGCTCGCACATGATGGACATTTTATGGGTGCAGATTGAATATCATGCGGTCCCATTCTGCCACAAGTATGAGTTTATGCTCCTTCTCTATGGTCTCTTTTATTTTATGCTCCTGTCTATTCCCTCCTATTCGCTTGTGGATCTGTTTCTGTGCACTAATGTCAGCTTTTGTTACTTTTAGGATGTGATGAAGCTGAGAAGTAAATCACTTGTCATTGTCAACTTTTGTGTAAACCCCACCTCGTGAGACAGTATTGTTTTCTTGGTTGCAGCCAGTAACATTAGCAGCATTTTTTGCTTTTGTTATAAATATAATGACTTTAGCTACCTGTAGAGCTATTTTGATTGAGAAACTGGAGAAAAGCAAGTAAAATAAGGTAAGTTACATTTATCCCAATTTTGTTAAATAAATGTGTCTCCAACATTTTGACACATTACATTGAAACAAGAGCTTGTAAAATGCTGTCAAGTTTGTTGAGGTTAACACATCTTGACAGCACCACAGTGTAGCCTACATAGAATTATCTAAAGGGGTAAGAACACACTCCATTCTGTCCTACAACCACTAGATAGAGCCACTAAAAATATTACCGGGAATGTTCAGTAATCACTGTACTCCTTGACTCCACTCAAATTTGTTTACAAGGAAGTACTGAGATGCCAGAAACCAACACCACAAATAAGTTTCAGGTATTCTTACACAATATACCCATTTACACTACCCTTTTGAAACTGTGCTGAGAAAGGTCCAAGAAAGGTAACTGAGATATCTGTTGAGTGAATGGAACGTACTTGAACTGGACCATGCCAGACACAACCAAACCACACTAAACTAGTACATGAGCAGACCGCGGCATCTCCCATTTACAGTCAGCTGATTCATTTTGCGGGTTTTCCGGCGTGTCTGGCTTTGCAACCCAAAGAACTCTTCTCTTGTTCACAACACTAACTTCTTCTCAGCCTCTAATAATAATAAATGGCATAAAAAGAGCGTGGCGCATCCTTGGATGATGCAGAGAGTGAGATTCTCGTTGAAATCTGGGCAGAGGACACTATCCTCCAATTCATGTTTGCGTATTTCCTGCTTTGACAGTTGTATCGTGGACCGCCGACAGGAGGCGAGGAACCGGGCTACCGAGAATGGTTGTATGAACCAAGCTCGGCACGGTTAATTGATCCAAGCTCGGTCCGAACACGGCACGGATCGGTTTCAGATGGGTACTGTTAATGGGAAAATAGTCTGATTAACCCATTTAGGCCTAAAACGCCTGGAAAAAACACCTTAAAAACCTATGGCCGATTTTAAAAAATACCCCTAAAACCTGAAGTTTTTCTGTAAATTCAGCAACTGTGTCAACGCCTAGTAAATTATTGATATCTCAGCTTCTGTAGCAGATAGAACTCAAAATATATTTTATCTTTGTAATTCTTCCAAAAAAAAAAAAATGTGAAAAGCAGTAATCAAAAAAAAAAAAAAAAATTCAACCTTTTATTTTTTCCATATGTGATCATGTCTTCATTGA
>NW_015150635.1:1146742-1149717 GCF_000732505.1 Cyprinodon variegatus | reverse complement strand
GGGGTAGTTCGATTGGTTCAGCGCGTTCAAAGTCATCATTTTCATCTATACCGTCATCATAGCGGACACACTCCTCAAAATGACTGCCTTCCGACAACTCTTCTCTGTCAAACTCCTCCATGTTTGCTTGAAAAAAACTTCTTTCTTCTTGCTTGACTTATATGCTCTCCCGGCGTCAATGGTAGAATTACGCAACAGCGCCCCCGGCTTCAATGGTAGAAATGCGGTAATGCTTTCCCGGCCTAAATGGGTTAAACCCTAAAGAAAACTCTGGGATGTTGATGATATCAGGGCCTCACATGGAACATCAACACCTTGGAGCTGACAAAAAAGGCCCAGCTAAGACTGTACTTCCTGAGGGTTCTCAGGAAGAACAACATAAGGAGAAACTGCTGGTGTCCTTCTACAAGTGCTTCATAGAGAGTATACTGACTTACTGTATCTGTGTTTGGTATAACAGCAGCACTGCGGCTCAAAGGAAAGCTCTCCAAAGGGTTGTGAATACAGCCCAAAAAATCATTGGCTGCCCTCTCCTCTCACTGGAGGACTTGAACAGCGACCGCTGTCTAAAAAAGGCACAACACATGACAAAGGACACTTCTCTTCCCGGACATTCTCTGTTTACACTGTGGCCTTCAGGCAGACAATACAGAGCAATCAGAACAAGAACCAACCATCTTAGAGACAGTTTTTACCGATAGCAATAACAAAACTAAATGCAACCAAAAATAACCATTAATCATCATGGATGATGTGTGTGAGAATGTACTATTCTTATTAGTTGTTTTGTATCAGTTATTGTTATTTATTTCTTATATTATGTGTAAATGGTGGGACAGTGGTTTTTGTTTTTGTTTTTAAGCATATGCACTGATCGATGGCACTTATTTAAATTTCGTTGTCCATGTGACAATGACAATAAAGATAAATTGATATATTCATATGAATTTGGAGGTAGACAAGCAAATACTTTTTGCCATGTAAGTTTCAGGTTCATGTGAATCAGAAATTACATACTATGTGCTGCTGATATGTGCAAGTATAACATCTGGTCAAAATATGTTCTGAAACTCAAGAACTTGTTTACATCTCTGCTGTTTATTGCTAATGTTTTTCATTTTTCTTTAATACAACATTTAGAAGGGCGTTTCAAAAACAATTTTTAATTAATCCTTTTCAGTTGCAAAATTAATTTGATATAAGTATGCTGTTTTTTGATAAAGTTATGGTATTATTTTCTTCTGTTTTAAACCTTTTCTTTTGGACAGAAATTTAATTTTAGTAAAGCCTAATTTTGTAAGGGAAAATAGCGTGAACTCATAGTAAACTGTTTTTGCTGACGTAAATTCTTGTAGCTTCATTAATAAACGAAAACTAGAGTGTGTGAGATTTGGAACACATTGTTCCTCTGAGTGAACACAAGACCACTTATTAATAGGGTACACATAATTATGAAACATCTGTTGTAAACAGATAAGGAAGCACTCACAACAACTGAGTCCGGTTAGTTTAAACACTGGAGCATTCTAGATTGGGGCTTTTAAACATTGGACTGTGTGTGTTCCATCAATCTCAACGCTGATTCGGCACCATATTGCTTGTTATATTAAAGTGTTATTTTCAGATCTTGTTTCATTTATATCTTTTAAAACTTTTCAAATGTGTATTCTCTTGCAGAACATTTTAATGTATTTTGCAACAAAACAGCTTTTTATTCACATAAAGAAAGAAAATTTGGCTAAACTAATTAAAATGTGGCTAAACTAATTAAATAAGAACAATTAAATAGAAAGTAACTATCAGAGACACACACAGTTCATCATATAAACCACCCATCTAACATTTTTTTTGTCCTTTATCCTCTGGTGACCCCATTCACACAATTTCAACATGATTTTGATCCTGACAAAGATGCATTCAACTGGCGAAATCTCTCTTCACATTTCAGTCCTGTGGCTCACGCACACATCAGATCATCTCTATGCTGAGTTTGACACAAGTTTATGGCGAAAAGCAACATTTGATTTAAGGATTGGTTCAACCAGGTCTGAAAGAGTATCATTTTGATGTTGACTAAAACACATGCAGGATATATTGCAAAATGGGTTTCAGCAAATATGGTCAGGTGTTTATTTATCATCCTGGGTCATATTTACCCTGAAAAAGGGGCTTGTCTGTAAGAAGAAAATATGAAGCTTCCCTAAAAGGAGGAAAAATATCTAGAAAATGACCAAAATGAGATGTTTTGAAAATCGTTTTCTCTATTTCTATACATTACACCAGTTTTCTGCCAGTAGAGAGGAGCAAATAAAGCAGCTGAGACATTCAGAGTGTCATTTCTGCCATCTTGGTGGACTGATGGCAGTGGGAGAGTAATAAAACACCTTTACACTTCACTGCCTCATAAATCCTAATATATTTCACAAATGAACTGCTGCATCCGCCCGCTCTCTCACTTAGCTCCTGTGTTCATTTGCCTTTGCGACGGCAGACAAATTCATTTACCAGTACCCCCAGGCTAATGCTGCACCGCCACTGGGACCAAACTGAGTCACCGTCAGAGGATTAGAATTTCACGTTCCTCCCTATCCATTCCGTCCTATCAGATGTTGTTTTTTTAAGCTGGTTCACAAAGGTTTTGGGGGCCCATTTATGCACACGTGTGTGTGTGTCTGTATGAACATAGTGCTAACTCTCTTTCATGTGGGTGGAAGATGGCATGCCTGGAGGACTTGTTACCATTCTGTTTGATCAATGCATGCACAAGTGCTGCCTCTTTCTGCACCGTGAACTCGAAATGATCATTGATTTTGCACGAGCTGGGTATTAATTTCCATTATCTTGGGGGAATTTAAAAAATTTGGAGGGATTATAGATAGCGAGAAAGTCTGAGGATACCACATACACTATATTGCCAAAAGTATTTGCTCACCCATCCAAATTATTGGAATCAGGTGTTCCAATCACTTCCATGG
>NW_015150635.1:1126195-1145046 GCF_000732505.1 Cyprinodon variegatus | reverse complement strand
ATGCACCTCCACCCACACGTCTATTTTATCTGCTATCGTTCAATTGGTAATGGTCCATACCAGAGTCCTGTACGGGTCAGATTTTTTAAACCTGTATCTGCCTGCATCTGAAGAGCTTGTGACCGAGACCCGACCCATAATACAAACCAATTATCTCAATTTAATAATAAACCTGACTGAGCAATAAAGCACAATCCGGCCGATATTAAAAATGTTTTCTTCACACACAGCTGTTAGTTTTCCTCTAGAGATTAGTTATAATTTTTACAGCATTAGCAGAATTCAGTTGTACAGTTTTTCTAAATTGCTTTATCTGTGTGGTTGAGTGATGCCCTAGTGGGTTAGGGCAGTGAGCTTGTGCTCTAAGAAGGTTGCAAACACCCGGTTTGATCCCTACACCCTACACTCCGTGTTCCTGCGGAAACTCCTTAACCTCACACTGCTCCCCGGGCGCCGCACAGGGGCAGCCCACTCCTCCCTAAGAGGATGGGTCAAATGCAGAGATAAAGTTCTCCAATGTGAGATCAATATTGTTCAATTATCATTATCTCATTTACCAAAAACCAGGTTTCAAATCTACCATGCTCCTTAAACTTACATTTCTATGAGGTAAGATCACTGTCAAAATAAACTTGTGCATAAAAGCATAGTTGTGTGCATTTTAGTCAGAAGTTGTGCATAACAAAAATTTGTAAACTCATAATAATTGAAATCTCATTCAAAACATGCAACATACAGTTTAAATAGTTACAACTTCAATAACTAATAAATACAAATTTCAAGTTTAAATTTGTGCTTTATTCTTTATGAACACACCTCATACATTTCTCTCTTTGCAAATCACTCAAAATATTTCTCTTCATTTCACACATTTTCGTAATCTTTCTCAAATCTCTACACACCGCCCTCATACACAGACACACTAAAACCACTTAGTCTGGCCAATGCAACAGTCTTGTTAACACATAGAAAAGGATTTTGGTCTAAATTCTGCCTCTAAATATAGAAACTTGAATGTAACTACAAAACTCTACCATTTATGATTGGATTTTTACTCAGGATCGGATTTTTAAAGAAATAGATTTTGTTTGACTTTTTTCAAAGATGAATCCTAAAGGATAAAAAGGCTCTGAGTAGTGAAGAATATGCAGGATTCTTATAGAAAAACATTAACGTTTTATTTTATTTTATTTTTATACCAAAATTGAGTTAATCACAGGGGCAGAAGACGCCTGTAAATAGACATCCCTGGTAGTGATGGAACCCACTGATAGCCTACTACTGAAAATGTCAGCATAAGAAATAAAGCCGATAGTGTTGGTTTGCTGAGCTGCAATGGTCATTTCATACAGTTGACATACTACGGTACAAAGTATTTACCCCAATAGGTTCATAGCACAGTAACCAACCTTTTTTAAATTTGTTTAAAAAAAAATCAACATTCGGCGTGCTTTGATGGCGCAGTGGTTAGCGCACATGACCCATGTATGGAGGCCTTAGTCCTCAACACGGCTGACCCGGGTTTGAATCTGGCCTCTGGTCCTTTCCCGCATGTCTCTCCTCGTTTCCGTTCAGCCTACTGTCCATAAAAATTAGCCACTAGTGCTGTAAAAACTCAGAAAAAGTAAATTAATACAATGCAAATTATATATTTACATAGACATTTTTCATGTATATATTTCCTGTATAAAAATGAAAACCATCAGGTTTCGGGCTATGAAAGCATCCAAAGTCTCTTTTCCTTATTTTTTATAAGGTATGAACCCTAAATATCCAGCGGTCTGTGTAAAAGATTTTTAAGAGTCGGGACCCAGAACAGAAGCCGCCATTTGTTGATCCCTGGTTAACAGTAAGCGATGCCTCCATTGAGGCCACTTACATTCTGCTGAAGGTTATGAATTTAAGTTGCCAATACTGTTATGGTTCTCTCCTTTTGGGACTCTGAGTTTTAAGTTACTATTTATCAGTCAGTCTATTTTGTTTATCTTTGGTTTATTTTCTATTATTTTGAAGCATTTTGAAGTTACTCTCTGTTGCCCCCTTGTGCCTGTCTCTTCCATCCACACCTGCTCCATATCTGTTGATTACCCCAGTCTTTGTTCTATCTCCCATATATTCTCTCCATGGAAAGTTCTTCTTTGCAGGTTCCTTGTTGTTTTTAGCTGCTTCCTTGTCTCTGGCTCCCCATGTGCGTTTTCCCAGATGTTTGCTGTGATTTTTGTTCTAAGTATTTTTGTGTTTTTGGATGTTTGCCTCAGTTTTTCATTAAACCTACAAGAACCCATCTCTGCTTTTGGGTCCTCAAGCAATCTCACCCCCCTCGTTGACAAATAGAGAACAATTTTCAGCAAAAAAAAGTTACAGAGCTTAACGATACATTACACATGTTTAAAAGGTGTATATATATATATATATATAGATAAATATATGTTTATTTATTTCCGATATGCTTTAACATTTGCCTGGCATGTAACATGTGTTTTCCTTAATTAACTGCAGTTCCCTCTATAAGCCCCACTAGTCAGGTAATGAAAGAGTGTTTCAAACCAAATTCTGTGTGGGTGTGACGCACCTTGCACTATTGTTTACTTTGCTATTTTGTTAACTTTCCATCTCAGCAGGAAAACACAGACATTTTTTGAAGATGGATCACAAAAGAACAGTCACAGATGCACCTGAAACCTCTTTGCAGACTGCACAAAAGAAGAAGGAAAATAAGTAATAATAACTTTTGTCTGGTGTGACGTAAAACACAGAATTGAAGTCTGATGGGGATGGAATAAGACGAGGGTAAATATTGGGGAAGCTTTGCAGAAAGAGGGAGCTCAGATCTGCCAGGATTGCTCCTTTGTTTTGCTAAAATAGTAAGATGCTATGCTCTTACTATGCAAAATAACCACAATGCCACTTTCTTACCTCAAATGACATCACACCTCTAAACAATAGACTTGTGCAGTTGCAATACCAAACTGTATACTTTTCCTCTGCTCTCATCTTTGCACAGCACCTGTTTAAGTTTTTACTTGTTGCCAGAGGGGGCAAATGTCTGCAAAAGCTTTAAGACTTGTGCCATGCTCCTTTAACCCTTTAAAGCCTGATCCAAGAATAAAAAAAAACAAAACAGAAAATAACTTTTTTTTTGGTGTGAATTCCTTATTTGCCCTTTTAACAAAGCATGTAAAAAGAAAACACAGAAATACATTTTTGATATTAATAATTTATTACTATGCGATAAGTCAAGATTATTATTTTGTGTAGTCTTCTACTGGCTATTATCAGGTATATCTGATTGTGTACAATAGGATTTTGAGCAAAGTTTTTACCATTAAATTATGCAAAAGGTGTCAGACGCAAAACATTTCAGAAACCGTATGTATCAAATATGATACATTTGGCATTATAGGGTTAAAACAAGAATTTGAACGTCTACGTCATCCACATGGAAACATGAGCAAAGATTTATAAAGAATGCTTTAAATTGGATGATTTTTTTTTAGTAAAACTTTCTCCTTGCCTTCACAATTATATCATTGAACTTTTTATATAATCTAAAAAGTACAATAAGTATATAAAATTAATGTGCAATACAGCTGACAACACACTAAGCTACAGTAGTAGGCATTCCAAATTTCCCCACTTTTCTTCATGGACCTTTGCTGGTCTTTGGATGGTCTTTAGATGGTCCCCTACAATTCCTTTCTAAATATCAATATTTGCAGTAAGACATTCTGTCATTATTTGTGGAAACTAAGATCTAAAGAGAAGCGCCATCTCCTGGTCAGACCCTGTAATCCAGTAAAAGGGTGGAGTCGGAGTCAGAGGGGATTTGGCTTGGAGTTGGAGGGAAGTGGGCTGCATTCGGCTCACATTTGACTGGGAAAGAACCATTTTGAATGGCTGCTACTGTAACATGGACTGAAATATTTGACTGATACACATGTCTAACATGCCAATAAGGATTATAACTATGCCTACTAAGAAATATAAATTAAAAAGATGAATCAAGGCATGAATAAAGAACATTGAGCTGTATGGTTTAGAAGCATTCCAGACTAGAAAATAAAATAATTGAAATACATCTTCAAAAGTGCAAAGTTCTGATGCTCATCCTTAGAATAGTCCCGTTATTGGGCCTTTTTAAAATGTTCACCCCCGTACTCTGGTTGCATACAAAGTTTGTTCTGAAAGATTACTGCGATTTGCTGGTTTATTATTTCTTTGGTTTTGTATTTTACATTTCTTTTTTCATTTATTAAAAATAAATAATGTTCTTATTGTATGTTTATAATAACTTTGGTATGATACTGTACATGTTTGCAGACGCTAAACAAGGAAGTAGCCTTTGATGTCTTTGATGTTTCTGTGCCAACCACAGTACATAGACTGTCCTGATTATGATGTTCAATGAGATCAGTATAAATTTAGACCGTAGAAGACCCACAGTGCTTTTTCTGGTACAGCACTGGAATGGTTTAAAGCCTCCCTGAAGGATAGAATCTTCTATGTGTCAAAAGGAAACTTTAAATTAGAGACCAGAGAAATCACATGCAGATTTCCTCAAGGCTCCAGTATGAGGCCCCTCCAATTCAACCTCTACATTCTCCCCTTGGCTCAGATTATAGCAACAAAGCTACCATAACTGCAGTATGCAGAGGACACACAGCTTTAAATCACAATGTCACCAGGTGATTATGAACCATTCAGAGGGTTAGCGAAATACATAAAACAGGTCAGTATGTGGATCACCATCATGTTCACCAACAGAATGAAAACAAAACTGAGGTCTTTAGACCGAAGGAGGAGAGATCCAGAGTTAGATGATAGCTTCAGCTACTGCATCTAGAAACCACTGATTATGGCAGAAATCTTGAACTGAACCCTCAGAGGCACATAAAGGCAGTTACTAAGTCAGCCTTTTATCACCTGAAGAACATTTCCGGAATTAAAGGACTAATGTCCAATCAGGATCTAGAAAAACTCATTCATGCATTTATCTTCATTAGAATTTATTACTGCAACTGTATCTAAATAAGTTTGCCTAAAAAGTCCATCAGGCAGCTTTAGGTGATCAAAAACTCTGCTGCCTGTGTTCTCACTAGAACTAAGAACTAAGAAAGAAGAGCACATCAGCCCGGCTCTGATGTTCTTCCTCTGGGTCCCTGTAGCTCAGAGAATAGACTTTAATATCCTTCTTTGGTCTATAAATCTCTGAATGGATCAGCACCTGAATGCATCACAGATTTATTGTCAGTGGATTAACCTCCCAGACCACTCAGGTCTTCAAGTTCAAGCGTACTCTTACATCCAGAACTAGAACCAAAGATAGAAAATCAGCATTTAGTTCTTATGCTCCACCAATCTGGAACAAACTCCTAGAGGGCTATAAAAGTGCTAAAAGAAGTTCTTTTAAGTCAAAGTTAAAAACCCATTTGTTTAAAGCTGCCTTTTACTGTTGAACTGAAACTGTTTGTTACTACCCCCTTAAAGACCACTAAAGAGAGAGCTCTCATGAATAGAGCCCCTAGAGGTCAGTGACTGTAACACTGTTAACTGAGGTATTATTAGTTTAGGGTGTGGTCCAACTGCTTTATTTACATTATTACCTGTTTATATAATTTCTTTAATTTATTTTATTGTGCTTTCATTTTCCTTCTTATTTAATAAAGGCACTTGGAATTGTTTATACCTAATTTTGCTATATAAATAAACTGTCTTGCCTACCAAGCCAGTTAGCATCTCCCAGCAAAGTATAGAAACATTGAGGAAAGGTCCAAGATCCAGGGGGGAAAAATGCAAAACATATTAGATTCCATGAGGACTAAGACTGGAGCAGCACTGGCAACACAGTATGAACATTCACTGAGGCATGAGTTCAAGCTGCCAGGGTGTTCAGATGTCGCTGCTAGATTGACGGATGTGTGAGAAAACATCCCTTTTACCGGTGATAGAAATGCTCTTCTTTGGCTCTACAGTTTAAGTTAATTTTTTGATTGATTAATTATTCCTTGATGCTTTGTCCCTGTTTGTGTTTGTTAGGAACAGTTATTTTTTCCCCCTTAATGTTCTGATAGGAGGCTCTGGGGAGGATTCAGTAGATCTTAGAGTTGTTGTAGATTGGTTTATTTTGTTAATATCAGCCGGGCTTCAAGATGTTGTTTCATTGTGAGGCATAGTAAGATGGTCAGGCTCCTTTTAGTAGTTCACTTTATTGTCAACGTCAGCTTTTTGATAGTTTTTTGGTACTGCCAGCCATACCACATGCCTGTTTATATTCAGCATGCCCATCACACCCTGTGCTGGAATTCTGATTAGGCTCAAATGGGACTAAACTTTATTTAATCTAAACGCCCTCAGGATGGTTTTTGTTCTTTTTCGTATATATAACCTGACTTTGCACCCTCAAGGAATGGAAAATGCAGGCGATATCAAACATAAAGGCTAACAAACAACCAATAAGAGAATTGAACAGAGTAACAAAATCTTAACCATGCTAAAAGCTTTATTCTGATCAAACTTGGATGGTATGTCCATTTATTGCATAAACGGCAAAAGATATGCATTTAAACTGATCGATTCTATTATGATCAGCCTTTAAGGACCTTCGCAGATGGATGTCTACACATGCACTTCAATGTCTTACCTTCTATCAGTTTTAATCTCTTTCTCATATTGCAGCTTTGCTTTAATAAAGATCGAGATCCTGCTTGTTTACTCTCACACTGTCTGCTGTTCTGCACTTTCTGTTTTACCGTCTGTCTAAATATGTTTGGTTAACAACATTTCACCACTCAGAACGTAAAGCGCACTGAAGCGTAATCTGGTCCTAATCCATGCCAGAGGCAGCCAGCAGCTGGATATTAAAGTGGGATTTCATTTTTCTATTTTGCTTTGCATGCCCTTGTGACTTTTATGTCACTACCTGCCGTCTAAGCAGCAAAAAACAGGCAGCATTTGATCAAAATGTCAACTCCCACCCTTACAAATATGAAAAAAATCCAAATCACTGGTGAATATATGAGCTCAGCCATGTTTTGTGATGTTTGCATATTGACTTTACTAAACTGCCAGTCAAACCAGATTTCACGTACATCTTTAAATCACCCTGCTGTGAGTCACAGCTCAGCTTCACGCAGCACGAATGAAGGCCTCCCGACAATATCAGCCGTTGCATTCCTGTGAGTGCCTGTGTGTGTTTCTCTTCTAGTCCGTTTCTTTTGCCAATTTACATGACGAGTGGGATAAAAACAAAAAGAATACCACGGTGGCTAATTAATAAATCAGATCGAAATGATGGAACAACGGGAAAGCTTTGTTTCATTAATCGCAACACAAGTCCTATTCCAGTATCTTCCATCTCCGCATTGCTGTTTGAGGCTCCTAATTAAATTGTGCTCTCTGTCGATCGTGCTCATTACTCAGGCAAAACCAATCAGTGGACGGCAGCTGGATCTGGCGATGTAGATAAACACGGGAGTAAATGCTAGTTGAGGAGAACGACAGAGGGATCACCACTCGCCTGGGCATTGGAGACAGGGGCTCAATGGCCATTCCTCCAGGGTACAGAAATCAAATTCATTCAGTGGAGATAAGGCAGAGCTCTCAGAAGCATTGAATCCTGATAGATGAGCGAGGCCTTGTTAGGACTATACAAAGACGCGGACGTAAGAAGTTAGACATATCTGACTTCATGGTCTATGAAGACAATTCTGCCAAACATGCACTCGGGTAATAAATACTGATGAAAAGCATTTTTATTTCAAATACACGCATGTAAACTACTCTCGACACACATTTTGAATGTCTTACCTGTGCAGATTCAGTACCATGAGCCCCCAAATATATATTAAGCATGAGTTCATGCTCCTTCTCTGTGCTCTCATGCTTTTTATGCCCCTCAAGATTCTCTCCTACTTGCTTGAGGAACTGTTTCTGTGCTTTTATTTCAACTTTTGCACTTTGAGGAATAAACTAACCTAAGAAAGTAAACTGCTTAAGATTGGGTACTTTTCAAGAAATCCTGCCTCTTGAGACAGCAATCTTTTAGACGTCCTTGCATGCCACCGCTGGTCACTTCGGCTCTGTTTCCAATAAAAGTTTTGAGAAATTTGTTTGTCATCCTCAAATACTGGATGCTGTTGTTCTGAGGTTGACACATAGTGACAGACTAGGAGTCATAAGTGCAGCACCGGCAAACACAGCAATATGCACTGGAAAACAACCATTGTGATATCACTGAGACTAGTGAGCCCTTTATGCAGTGGCATCTAGTTTCACAGCCAATGAGAAGATGGCACTACCTTGGTTATTACTCCCCAATTAACAAGTACAATGCTGATCTTCAAACAAGGTGCAATTTGCTTTGGGTGTGTAAATTATTTGGAACAACATGGGCAACCATTTTTGCCTGTGTTTCATCATGACCATCATATAAATCCTATTTTGGTAATCAAACCTCACAAAATACTGGATAGAGGGTATGCAAATGTAAATAGCTGTTCAGCTGTTCAGATTTATAGTCCCCTCAGTGCAGATATATTATAATTTGTCCCTAAATTACAGCCAAACCCATTTACACAGTAACAGATAAAAACCTTTAGATAAATCAAACATTATCCGCCACATATCTGACTCAATAACNGAATTAAAGGACTAATGTCCAATCAGGATCTAGAAAAACTCATTCATGCATTTATCTTCATTAGAATTTATTACTGCAACTGTATCTAAATAAGTTTGCCTAAAAAGTCCATCAGGCAGCTTTAGGTGATCAAAAACTCTGCTGCCTGTGTTCTCACTAGAACTAAGAACTAAGAAAGAAGAGCACATCAGCCCGGCTCTGATGTTCTTCCTCTGGGTCCCTGTAGCTCAGAGAATAGACTTTAATATCCTTCTTTGGTCTATAAATCTCTGAATGGATCAGCACCTGAATGCATCACAGATTTATTGTCAGTGGATTAACCTCCCAGACCACTCAGGTCTTCAAGTTCAAGCGTACTCTTACATCCAGAACTAGAACCAAAGATAGAAAATCAGCATTTAGTTCTTATGCTCCACCAATCTGGAACAAACTCCTAGAGGGCTATAAAAGTGCTAAAAGAAGTTCTTTTAAGTCAAAGTTAAAAACCCATTTGTTTAAAGCTGCCTTTTACTGTTGAACTGAAACTGTTTGTTACTACCCCCTTAAAGACCACTAAAGAGAGAGCTCTCATGAATAGAGCCCCTAGAGGTCAGTGACTGTAACACTGTTAACTGAGGTATTATTAGTTTAGGGTGTGGTCCAACTGCTTTATTTACATTATTACCTGTTTATATAATTTCTTTAATTTATTTTATTGTGCTTTCATTTTCCTTCTTATTTAATAAAGGCACTTGGAATTGTTTATACCTAATTTTGCTATATAAATAAACTGTCTTGCCTACCAAGCCAGTTAGCATCTCCCAGCAAAGTATAGAAACATTGAGGAAAGGTCCAAGATCCAGGGGGGAAAAATGCAAAACATATTAGATTCCATGAGGACTAAGACTGGAGCAGCACTGGCAACACAGTATGAACATTCACTGAGGCATGAGTTCAAGCTGCCAGGGTGTTCAGATGTCGCTGCTAGATTGACGGATGTGTGAGAAAACATCCCTTTTACCGGTGATAGAAATGCTCTTCTTTGGCTCTACAGTTTAAGTTAATTTTTTGATTGATTAATTATTCCTTGATGCTTTGTCCCTGTTTGTGTTTGTTAGGAACAGTTATTTTTTCCCCCTTAATGTTCTGATAGGAGGCTCTGGGGAGGATTCAGTAGATCTTAGAGTTGTTGTAGATTGGTTTATTTTGTTAATATCAGCCGGGCTTCAAGATGTTGTTTCATTGTGAGGCATAGTAAGATGGTCAGGCTCCTTTTAGTAGTTCACTTTATTGTCAACGTCAGCTTTTTGATAGTTTTTTGGTACTGCCAGCCATACCACATGCCTGTTTATATTCAGCATGCCCATCACACCCTGTGCTGGAATTCTGATTAGGCTCAAATGGGACTAAACTTTATTTAATCTAAACGCCCTCAGGATGGTTTTTGTTCTTTTTCGTATATATAACCTGACTTTGCACCCTCAAGGAATGGAAAATGCAGGCGATATCAAACATAAAGGCTAACAAACAACCAATAAGAGAATTGAACAGAGTAACAAAATCTTAACCATGCTAAAAGCTTTATTCTGATCAAACTTGGATGGTATGTCCATTTATTGCATAAACGGCAAAAGATATGCATTTAAACTGATCGATTCTATTATGATCAGCCTTTAAGGACCTTCGCAGATGGATGTCTACACATGCACTTCAATGTCTTACCTTCTATCAGTTTTAATCTCTTTCTCATATTGCAGCTTTGCTTTAATAAAGATCGAGATCCTGCTTGTTTACTCTCACACTGTCTGCTGTTCTGCACTTTCTGTTTTACCGTCTGTCTAAATATGTTTGGTTAACAACATTTCACCACTCAGAACGTAAAGCGCACTGAAGCGTAATCTGGTCCTAATCCATGCCAGAGGCAGCCAGCAGCTGGATATTAAAGTGGGATTTCATTTTTCTATTTTGCTTTGCATGCCCTTGTGACTTTTATGTCACTACCTGCCGTCTAAGCAGCAAAAAACAGGCAGCATTTGATCAAAATGTCAACTCCCACCCTTACAAATATGAAAAAAATCCAAATCACTGGTGAATATATGAGCTCAGCCATGTTTTGTGATGTTTGCATATTGACTTTACTAAACTGCCAGTCAAACCAGATTTCACGTACATCTTTAAATCACCCTGCTGTGAGTCACAGCTCAGCTTCACGCAGCACGAATGAAGGCCTCCCGACAATATCAGCCGTTGCATTCCTGTGAGTGCCTGTGTGTGTTTCTCTTCTAGTCCGTTTCTTTTGCCAATTTACATGACGAGTGGGATAAAAACAAAAAGAATACCACGGTGGCTAATTAATAAATCAGATCGAAATGATGGAACAACGGGAAAGCTTTGTTTCATTAATCGCAACACAAGTCCTATTCCAGTATCTTCCATCTCCGCATTGCTGTTTGAGGCTCCTAATTAAATTGTGCTCTCTGTCGATCGTGCTCATTACTCAGGCAAAACCAATCAGTGGACGGCAGCTGGATCTGGCGATGTAGATAAACACGGGAGTAAATGCTAGTTGAGGAGAACGACAGAGGGATCACCACTCGCCTGGGCATTGGAGACAGGGGCTCAATGGCCATTCCTCCAGGGTACAGAAATCAAATTCATTCAGTGGAGATAAGGCAGAGCTCTCAGAAGCATTGAATCCTGATAGATGAGCGAGGCCTTGTTAGGACTATACAAAGACGCGGACGTAAGAAGTTAGACATATCTGACTTCTTGGTCTATGTAGACAATTCTGCCAAACATGCACTCGGGTAATAAATACTGATGAAAAGCATTTTTATTTCAAATACACGCATGTATACTACTCTCGACACACATTTTGAATGTCTTACCTGTGCAGATTCAGTACCATGAGCCCCCAAATATATATTAAGCATGAGTTCATGCTCCTTCTCTGTGCTCTCATGCTTTTTATGCCCCTCAAGATTCTCTCCTACTTGCTTGAGGAACTGTTTCTGTGCTTTTATTTCATCTTTTGCACTTTGAGGAATAAACTAACCTAAGAAAGTAAACTGCTTATGATTGGGTACTTTTCAAGAAATCCTGCCTCTTGAGACAGCAATCTTTTAGACGGCCTTGCATGCCACCGCTGGTCACTTCGGCTCTGTTTCCAATAAAAGTTTTGAGAAATTTGTTTGTCATCCTCAAATACTGGATGCTGTTGTTCTGAGGTTGACACATAGTGACAGACTAGGAGTCATAAGTGCAGCACCGGCAAACACAGCAATATGCACTGGAAAACAACCATTGTGATATCACTGAGACTAGTGAGCCCTTTATGCAGTGGCATCTAGTTTCACAGCCAATGAGAAGATGGCACTAGCTTGGTTAATGCTAGCTGCCACTTTAACAAGTACAATGCTGAGCCTCAAACCAGGTGCAATTTGCTTTGGGTGTGTAAAGTATTTGGAACAACATGGGGAACTATTTTTGCCTGTGTTTCATCATGACCATCATATAAATCCTATTTGGTTATCAAACCTCACAAAATACTGGGTAGAGGGTATGGAAATGTAAATAACGTTCAAATCTAAAACAGATTGTGGGCTCATATTATGTCTACATTTGGTATGTTAGAAAGTCAGGTGGAAACACTCAATGTGCTCATGTTAACATATTTGGACTGTTAGAAAGAACAGTAGTAGGATAATATCAGTAAGAAAAAAAGCCATATCTACAGGGCAGCACAGATTAATATAGCAGGACTGCAAATAACTTTTATATAATTAAAACACGGATGAAATGAAAAACACCATCATTGACCCTAAGCATTGTGTCATCACACGATATGCTAGCTTAATGGCATCTCTAACTAGTGGCAAGTTGGATTTTTTTATTTTTTTTTGCCTCCCTGTATGTTTCCTAACAGCTCATTTCGAAGCACACCTGTGTTGTTTGAAATTATTATGCACCAATAGTCTGTGGTGCTGTGGAAGTTGGTGAAGGTAAATCCAGCTGTTTAGAGCTTATTCCCTCTGATATGTGGCCTTGTCTCTGTCAAAGGAGGGTAGGGTTAGAAAGTCAGATTTTTATCAAGATTTTGTGATTTATTTCTCATCTTCTAAAGGAGTACTAAATAACTTTCAGTTTTGGTCGATTTTAGCTCCTCCCAGTGGACAAAAGCTGTATTGTTTGCCAAAAGGAAGACACGGGCTGTGTTTGAAATCATCAAATGACTTGGTCCACCTGGACTGGATCCTTCGAAGTCCTTGACAATAAGAAGATCGAAAGAGTTTTGGCTGTGAATTCAAACAGGTCTAGCCTTCCGTGGCTTTCTCCGCCCCCACCCATGCTCTGTTGCTTAGCAACTGTGAGTGTTGACACACAAAGCAGGAAAAGAAGTAATACAGTACCAAACTTTTCAAAACAGTTTATTTTATTTTATTTATTTTTTTCTTATTGGAATGTGAACAAAGACTACACTAGTGAGAATACAGGGTGGAATAAAGGTGACAACCATTGGGAGCATGAACGAATAAAAGAAAATGTAATGATATAAACCTTAGTCAGTTAAATAACATGCTGCTGTCATTTTGCACATCTCTGATGTTGCTGCTATTTTTAAATATCCATAAAAATGTCCATAGCTGTACATTGGTTATTTATTCTCCGGGTGCACAGTTTTATATTGTTAAAACACTTTAAAGTATTTTCTTGTTTATCTTTTAACTCTTCACTATTTTTGTTATTCCTATAATTTTTTGTAAGGTCCACATTTGTGTGACCATTTTTTTTAATTATCTTTTTGCTGCTGTAAACACCAGAATTTCCCCATTGTGGGACAATAAAGGGATTTTCTATTCTATTCTATTGTAATGTATTCTATTTTATTTTATTATATCCTATAAAAGAGGTAGAAAACTGTAAGTAAAGCTAAACATTGTATGTGTAATAAATATATCTTCCAAAATTCTTATATTCAACAACAAAAAATACTTAGTTAAGCAAATTGTGCAAAAATAGCAATTAAAAAATAATTTGACCTTAAATTACAGCCAAACCCATTTACACAGTAACAGATAAAAACCTTTAGATAAATCAAACATTATCCGCCACATATCTGACTCAATAACCATTAAACAATTATTTTCATTAATTTCAGACGGAACTATTCACATGTATTATAATAAACAAAACTTCTAATATTCACCACTGTTCCACGCTAAGTACCATTTCCTCTGATCACGGAGCAGCCGGCTTGCTTGGTCTTGCAATGAACCCCTGGATAACCAAGGATAGGGAGGATACATCGGAACCATCCTGCAAATCGGGCAAAAAGAAGGACGCATTTGTAGGCCCCAGTCTTGGAATCTGACCAGATCTCGGCGCTGCGCTATTACTTAATCGACCTTTGAATCTGGCGTTTGAAGGATGCATACCATAAATTCGAACAGAGCCGCTATTTACCATGAGGACCAGTGTGGCAAAGACCATGACAGTTATGTAAATGCACTACAAATCAAACTTGAACCTGCAGATGCTCATAAAGACAGTAATAAAGTCGTCCTTCTATCACCTAAAAAACAGGTTTTTTAATGTCTCAGTAGGACCTTGAAAAGCTAATTTGTGTGTTTATTTTTGGTAGAATGTGTCTTCCCATGTCTGCCTAAAAAGTCCATCAGACAGTCGCAGCCGACCAAGAGTGTTCCTGCTTGTGTCCTCACTAGACCTGAGAAAGTGGAGCACATCACCCCAGTTCTAAAGTCCTTCCACTGGCTCCCGGTATCTCAGAGAATAAACTTTTAAACACTTCTGCTAGTCTTTAAATCACTGAATACTTAGTTCCAACACACACTGTTGTCAGTGGATCAACCACAATGAGCTCAGGTATACTGGATCAAACCTACACTGCATATGTAGAACCAAACATTGAGAAGCAGCTTTTACTTTTTATGCTCCAATAACCCGGACAAATAATAATAATAAAATCATTTGTGTTTAGACTGTCTTTTATCTATACTATTCATAGATTATGAGTTAAGTTTGTGATGCAACTCTCCTTCATTTGATTAGCAACTGTTTCTTTATCTTTTTTTAATAATGTTATATGTTTTTTTTTCTCTAAGCATTTATATTATGCCATTTTAATATAATTAGCATGTTTTCCTATTTTTTTGTTCATGTGCAAAAGTTTCAATTGTCTTACCACGGAAATGTGTGACATATAAGTAAACTTGGCTGGCTTTTTTGCTTCATAACATTCATTGGTAAAGCAGGAGAATTTACTTTTTGCCATATCTCTGCGTTACAAGGATTCCTCGACATGGGAAGATTTCTATAGTTCTCTGTAAGTGTGCTTGGAGGCTTGAAAGGTAAGAGGTCTCTGTAGCACTAAAAGAGATCCTATCTCTTTAGAAAAGTGACCCTACCCTTCTCTCAGTTCCTGAGCAGCTCTCTAACCTAAATACACCAGCTGCATGCAGCTAAGGTACAGAGTGCAAGTGTGTGTGGCCAAGAATTTCCAGAAGCTAAAATACTGCTTGCATTGTTAGTTAGCTGAGGTTTTGCTTTTAAAATGCAGGTTATAGAAGGAAGAGTGCATTGTCCATGCAATTCCAAAGATAGCTGGAAATCCAATGAATTGGTGCAAGATTTTCAAAGGTCTACAGTATTACAAGTTGAAATTTGTAAATTTGCTGTGTGTTTCTAAATGCTTAATGGCACATGAAGAATATTCATAAGCATACAGATCTCTGAACACAATCAGCAGTTAATCCAAAGTAATTATTTTTCAAAGTTAATATCTTTAGTAAAATTAAAAAGAGATATTTCACCAAATTTTGAGATCAGACTTTGAAAAGAAGGGTACATTGGAAAATATTAACATTTGGTAATGTGTACACCGGTGACTGAAATAGATTTTATAAGGATTTATTGCAATAGACAAACAAAATGTAAAACACAAATAGTATAGTAAGAAACTATATCTGCTCAGTTTTATAAATAAAGCTTACTGCATATGCTTCACACAGAACACTAAAGGTATCCAACACCTCAACTTGGATGCTTGACCTTGAAGTCAGACGCCGCATCAAGAACTTTGCTGACACTCTGGGTGCTGGACGCTCCTTGAGAGTGTCAATAGCAATGAGTTCCTCAGTTCCTTTACTTTGCCTTTATCTTGTATAATGATGGATGCAATGAAGAGAGGGGCTCTTCTGTATTTGTGTAAGTGAGTAGGTGGAAAAGTAATTTTGACATGTTTTAAAGTGAGATAGAACACCTAAAACAAACTGGTCCACCCAGGATCATGATCCTACTTTTAAACATTCTGTTGGATGACGATGCTGGTATGTGGGGGGTCTGCCAAGTGAAAAAAGTTTTCTTATGCTGGTCAGGCCATCAAGAATTTACCAATGCAGTTTGTAGCGCCTGAAAAGTGAAGGAAAAGCATTTTTTTTTTGGTTTGTAGCAAAAACTGCAAGCACCATAATATAAAAATAAATATTTTCTGCTGGTGGGTTTTAACACTTTTTTTTTATTAATGTAGGTATTTATAAAGTGTTTTTCCGCCAGCAGTAAGAAAATATTTTTGTGGCATAATCATGTCAGACCACTCTCTTTTCCTTTTCCATTTTTTTAATATAATTTTTATATATTACATTTTCAATGTTTTATGCTTACAGCTCCTTAGAAGGAACATCATGGCTTGGATCTAGTGTCTGTCCCCCTAGATTAGCTTCTCTGATTGATTGATGATCTGCGTTGACTTGCAAAACTTCACATTATCCAACTCCGGGGTCTGCTGCTTTTTAGGCTTGATGCTTGGATACTCAAAATGCACTGCTTTTTAACCACGATTCGCCACCCAAACGCACAAACAATTGACATAGTACCTCTCAACATCCTTTGACATGATGCATCATACCCTTTGGATATATACCATATGTCCTGAGTGCTCAAAATTGGTTCTGTGTGTTCATTATAGGTTTTTTGGAGAACACTAATGGTCTAACACCATTCCGTCCAACACAATTCTGTTTATCCTTCCATTCCTTTCTCCTTCCCTCCATCTATCTTCCATTGCTCGTCTGTCAGGAAAAGATAAAGAACTTCCAGCTACTGTACAATGTATATTTATCTGATCTCTTAATGCCTCAAGTTACCGATGTTGGGTAGAGTAACCAGAAAATCTACTAAACTAAGGGAAGCAATACTCGAACAAAAATATTACTTAAGTAAAAGTACAAGCAAGGTAAAGTGCAACTGCTCCAAAAAGTACATATTTTTTAAATTTACTCAAGTAAATGTAACTGAATATATGTAACTAGTAACCACCCTCCTCTTGCCTGGACAGGGCACCAGTCTATGGCAGGGCATTAGGTAACTGATTTAGCACAAATTTACAACACATTTCATCTCAAGGTACCTTAAATAGCCAATCAAATCATCCAGAGAGATTTGGGTAAAGAATTTTCTATCTAAGGATGAGCATATAGCAGAAGGGGACGGTCACTCACAGTGTTTCATCACTTGAGAGCAATCTCTTATGTTGAGCATTCATGTAGCAACAGTAGAGACGAAACCTCTAGCAGACACAAGGTCAGCATAGAAACCCCCCTTCCTTGACCAACTGGGGTTGGAGGAGACATAGCGGACACACAAAAGTAACACAGAAGCATATTTCCTTATCTCTTGCAGAGGGTAATAGTAGAATAGCTTTAACGGTGGCTTTGTAAAAGAAAGAAAAACAAAGTGTTTTGTAATTTTACCAGATGATTATGAGTATAGCACATAACTAGAAATGGAGGTTTAGTCAATTAGTCAAACCAATTCATCATATCAGTTAAATGATCATAACTAATATCTGCTTACTCATCAAGGTTCTTAACTTTTCACCCAAGGTTCGACCTTTGGACAAGCTGTTAAAATCCAGTCTTTTTAGTAATTAGACTATGGCTATCTAGCTAAGATATTAATCACAGACCAAAGAAATTCTGTTTCTTTGAATGTTAAACAAATCTGGCGGATTTGGATCTGGTGGATCTGGCTCTGAGTGATAAATTGTTCACTGCATAAATAACCACAAAAGACCAGTGGTTAAAATACTGGTACCTTTATTAGCTAATTATCCCTTTTGCATAACTACGCAAACACTACAAACTACTGAAAACAAACAAGGTAAATGGAAAGCTAATAAAAAAAGTGTTCTAAATGTCGATTCAAACACTCTCTGATGAATGTTCAATTTCTAAGGCTGGTGGATTAAAGCATTTAGGATGTCCTTTAAAAATAGCAGCAGAAAAATGTGAATAACAACATAATGTATGCATAGTTCTTAACTGCAATCAGTGTGACTTCATTGAGTTTTACAGTGAATTATGAGCGATGGCCCAGAAATGCATTAATATGTAACAGTTTGGTTAAGGAATGATTTAGTCAGACTTTGGAACCCAGTCCTGGATACACAAGGCAGCTCTTAGAGGGACTTGAATCAGTTCAATGTGACAAAGAAAAGAGGCAGGTGTGGAGGGCTTAATTTGGTCACTTACAGGAGCTTGAGAGGACGTCTCCCCAGAGTGGAGGTTGATAGCTCCGTGGCAGTGACTCAGACAGGAAGCATCACAACTCCAAAACAGCACTCGGACCAGTGGCACAATTCAGCGCTTTGTACTGAACACAGCGTTCAACTTGGTTTGTATGACAAGAAACAAGACGCTATTTTCAGCTCTTTCTGAATCACAGGCAGGATGTACTGTAGTCTGGTTCTACCAACAGCTGCATACTCTCTTGGGGTGGCCATGTAACGTGGTATCAGCTGAAAAGATGGTGTTCCTCTCCTCTCAGACCAGAAGGGCCACAGGCAAAGCGGTAGAAGGGAAGGATTCGGGTGCTTAAGTAATCTCTGTCACCAGGATGTGACGTCATCGGGGAGTCATTCTTGCTTAAATCATTGACTTCTTATCTTTCCCCCTTTAGTTTTGAAGATTGTGGTGCTGTTCACAGTCTTTAAAGCTACAACCAATTTCATCCATAAAATGTTGTTTGTAAGGTTCCAGGTGAAATGTAGCAAAGTGAGGAAAAGTAATCTTTAGGTTCTCCAGCAGGTTAAGCCTATAGCAGCATGACTACATAAATAGCTCACGATAACCTGAGCAACTCTATATAAGTCAGGGTGACAGTGGCGTTGGATGTGGGAGTTTGCCCTGAAATTGAAGGATTGACGGTTCAAGCCCCG
>NW_015150635.1:1122455-1124756 GCF_000732505.1 Cyprinodon variegatus | reverse complement strand
TGGAGGAAAAAGTGTGCCTGGTACTCACAACAAAGGAGAAAAAGACAAGTGATGCAATGTTTTGCCCATGATAATCCTAGTTTATGTTGTCTGTTGGTGTGTGCATGTGGGTGTGTGTGTAAGTGAGTGGTTGGTTGCTGGCAGGGTGGGGTAGGTGGGTGGGTTTGAAAGTGACAGGGAGAGATAGTGAGAGAGATAAATAGTCACAGTGAGGGAAGCGATAATGGACTTTTCTTGTCTGCACAGTGTCGACTTCTGCAGATGGCAAAGCCGGAGCAATGACAGACATGCTGATGTGTTTAACTGCTC
Source organism: Cyprinodon variegatus (assembly GCF_000732505.1). NCBI lineage: Eukaryota > Metazoa > Chordata > Actinopteri > Cyprinodontiformes > Cyprinodontidae > Cyprinodon > Cyprinodon variegatus. Next base: position 1,124,447 of record NW_015150635.1, on the reverse strand, counting down.
TTGCTCAGAGTGAGAGAGAAGGAGAGACAGCTGAGACATTCAGCAAGAGGAAGATGGCAAGGATGGAAAGAAGGAAGGAGGGAGAGTAGGAGGGGTCGCTCGTGCTCTTTAACTCCCTTCCACATTGCCATTGGCAACAAGACCTCCGTCGGTGCTTTGACAGATGCATGGTAATGAATCGCGCTTTAGGTGGAACCTGTCACCACCTTTCCTTTGCACATTCACAATCTGTCCTCTCTTTTTGCCTTGCTTTCTTCCTTCCCCTCTCTCTCTTTGTCACAATCATGCACACATCCCCATCTGTATCACCAAAGACTAGAGGAATTAAAGAGCCCAGACAATTTAAAGAGTTACATGATTTAGCTAGATTCCAATAGATGGCTGGTTTATTTCACCAATGTAGAAAACACAAAACAATCAAAAATATAAAATCGATGAAATTTTATTTGTGCTCTTCATAGAAATAAAACAGTAAAAAGTTTTGTAGTCAGGGATAAAGCATTTGCTTTTACCCTGGTGTGTTGGTCACAGCGCTCAGGATGCACCAGAAGTTGTAACACTTCTTTATTGCAGTAAGAACACAGCCAGGTATTAACGTACGAGCAAAAATGTTCTTTTGGGAATCAATAGGGGAAAAAAAGGGAAAAAACAATAAAAACTACCCTTTAAACAGATAAGATAGTCCTCAAAAAGAAATAGAGACCAGTTATTGCAGGTATTATATAGTCCAAATAAAACAAGTTCCCTTATACAGTACCTCTGATATTTTATGAACTTACATTTAGGATGACAAAAAGTAACACTTTGGTATTTTTGCACTAATGAGGTGAAATGGTGGAACAGTGGTGTGCACTCTTGCCTCACAGCAGGAAGGTCCTGGGTTAAAGTCCTAGTTTCGGCAGTACAGGGTGTGGAGTTTACATGTTCTCTTAGTCGCAGTGGCTCAGGCTAACTGTGAGCAGTCTTTCTTCTTTGTTGCTGGATTTAAAAAAAATAAAAGATTATTTAGGCAATACAGTCTTAGATATCCCTTTTTTGTCGAGCAAAACAACTCTGACACATGTAGGCAACCATCTGCTCCATATGGTAAGCCTGAAACACTCTGACAAAATATGGAAAAAATTAATATTCATTTAAATGTATATACACAGTTTATCTAATATGTTGAGAAAACAAATGTTGACTTAAATTTATTCCTCACAACTATTACTGAATATATGTTCAGATATAAAATGGAGTTAAAAATATGCTCAAAATATGTAAACAAAATTTTGTATAGAAAATATGTAAAATGCCTAGCAAACATATTTAAGCCCCGTAAAGGACTGCATTTCAGGTCATCTACTTATAATGCCTTGAAAAAAGGACCTGACAAACATCTAGAAATAATAACAGACTAACATCAGTATCCCACTGGCCGTACAAGGGGAGAACTACTAAAAACATTCTGATTTACATTAATATTTTACATGAATAACTAATTTAACTGTATTTTAATTTATCAGTTAATTGTAGCACATTTAACTAATGAACCCCCCCTTGCACACCAAAGTTGGTATCCCCCAATCCGCTTTCCACCAAACCTTGTTGCCTTCACTGTTTGCTGTACTTATAGTCAATGGTGAGATTGGTTTTAGCTATTGCAAAATATGCGTGTGAAAAAGAGGTAAATTATATATGTTGTTCAGTTAGCTAAGTATTTGTTGACATGATAGCATACATGAATTTGATGCTTTTTTACAAAGAAGAATGATAGATATTTCTCTGTTATTATCAGTGGTAATGTGGAATTGTTATTAATTTTTGTACCTACCTACCATTCTGTATAAGCTACCAAAGAGGAGCGTGTATTAGAAGCTGTGCAGCGTACTTTGAGCTAAAATCCACCTGAGTGCAAAAACAAGTGCTCAATGTCTGGACCCTAACATTCCAAAAAACAGCATGATGTAAGGATCCCAGTTTTTGTGTTTGTCTGTTTGTCTTGTCTTTTGT
>NW_015150635.1:1119400-1121879 GCF_000732505.1 Cyprinodon variegatus | reverse complement strand
TGAAGTCTAAGTGCCTCTTCTTCTCTGGAAACGTGAGTGGCAACAAATCCTCTCCTTCAAGATTGACAACTCCAATTTCCCACTGAGCCTGAACCTAACAGTCTGTCTTCCCTTTGTCTTCCAGTCTCCGGCTGAGCAGAGTTCGGAGGAACTCTGCACCGAACTCAAAATATCTTCAATAAAACCCGTCAAACTTTTATATTGTGTCTGTTTGGCTTCAGTGCATGTGGGTCCGAGCCTTAGAAAGAATCATGACACATGAGAAGTATTCCTAGCTGCATATAAATATAGATGTTGATGTTTTCATTGCTTTAATTGCTTTAGATACTTTTGGGAAACCAGTGCAGGCCAAACATATAGGCCCAGCCCTTTTTCAATATTAGATAGAAAAAAACTGTTAAAAGGCGCCTAAAAATTTTCAATTCGAGAGAAATCAGTAACAAACGGGCATTACAACTGCTGCATATAAAAACTGGCCAGCTACAACACCTTTGAGGAGTGCAGTTGGAATGCAGCAGACAGAAAACAGAACTGACCTTTTAAAAATAATCGGGTCTGAGACGTTCCTTGAGAGACAGGGATTAGCCTTTAGAGGCCATGGACATCAACAGGGTAGCCTTGACCTGCTTCTGAATTACAAAGCTTAAGATGATCAGTTGTTTAAGAGTTGGTTATCTGTAAAGAGGGGACTGCACACATCTTGAGATTGTCAAAATGAGTGGATAAACATGATTAGTTCATAAATCATTAGGAAATATGCAGATGAGATCTAATCGGTACCTGTGTTGCAGTATTCCTGGGTTATGGTGTGACGAGGGATATCTCGTGTGTTGAGCAGGAGATACTGTACTGTTTCTACTACGTTATTTTGTTAATGATTTTTTTTGTGCATGAAGAACTTTTGCAACAGGTGAAAATCTTGCTATGATAATTTTGGACATTCTCTTGAGACAGAATTTGCTAATTTCAGGCTGTGCATGAGCTATTATTCAGCGAGCACAACCCCTAGCACATTACTTACACTGTGGAGCGCACTGTGTTTAGTTAGTTACAGAACAATCTTGTTTGGCCTTGTGTGTTGTGCAAAATGCACTTGACTGGATGCATGACCAGGGGACATTTTTTGGGAAGTCTGTTAAGCGGAAAGACAAGTTTAAGACCATTGCGGCAACTGAAAGAGAAGGGCCTGCCCTTTTCATAAGGACTTTATGTCCTACTAGGTGTACTGCACACCTACATGCAATCCTTGCTGTTTTCAGCCCCAATGGGATGGCACTACGTGCAATAGATAAGATGGCTCACATGTTCAACTGCAAAAGGATACTGTTGCATTTGGACTTCTGCCTGCTTTGGATGTGATCAGTGAACTAGAGGTCCTGAACAAATCTCTCCAGAAAAGCACTGAGAAAATGGATGAGATGTTCTCTGCAGTCTCCTTGGCTCAAGACAGCTTTAAATAAAAAAGAAACAGCAAATGTTGAAGAAGTCTTTAAGGAGTCCGAGGACATGTAAGGTAGTCTGTCTCTAGATCCGTTTTTCCACTCTGCACACATAGTTGTGTGTCCACTTGTCTCACCAACATCTTCTAGATTCTTGCTGTCATCTAGCAAAACAGCAGCGGTCTACATATTTATTTTATGTTTGATTCACAACCAATATGCATATTTTGAAAGTTCAGCAATGCCTGTACACTCTAGACTAATTCTCATGTGTCATGAAAACTTTAGTGACAGAAAAATGTTTGTGCTTCAAACTAGTTTACCTAGTTTTGCATGCTATGGCTATGTCCAGAGATTAGGACTTCCACATATTTGATGACACAAAGGTAATGTCTTCTGATGCTTGACTTACCTGAAGCATTAGTTTTTGCCGTTGTCTTTGCCGCTTGGCCGTGATGCTTTATAGAACACCTGCTCGGCTGGTTGCGCCGCTGAGGTCGAAAATGAAATCGCATGTGCCCTCTGGGCCACCGTAATTTGGTCAGGCTATTCTTAAGTGCACAGCCGTTCAAATGCTGAAAGGGCAATACTATTGCCGTTACTGTTGGTATATAGTAGATATTTATATATTCAGTGATCAAACGTCACAGGGGATGGTATGGGGGGATGGTCATTTAAGAAGGGGGATGATTTTTAAGATTTTTGTAAGAAGAGGGATGTCATCCCCACTTAACTCCATTATTGCCTATATATCAACTGCTAAGGTAGTGTAGTTTAAGTGGACTATGCAAACTGAAATTTCAAATACTACTAACCATGACTCAAAAGAAATTTTGTTTTCAACCACATAAACTGCCGTGAATTCTACTGCTTCACAGGAATTTGCGCCTGTTTAAGGCTGAAAGAGTTAAAATTGTCTGAGCCAGAATTGGCCAATTGTGTACATCATGCAGGAGAGTGTGGATATATATATATATATATATATATATAGATAGAGATATAGATATAAATATATATTTATACATATATATAGATATACA
>NW_015150635.1:1093159-1115433 GCF_000732505.1 Cyprinodon variegatus | reverse complement strand
CTTATTTCTAGATCGTTTTTCCAGTGTACAGCACCCGTTCATTGTAGTTTTGCACCTTGTGAATTTCAAAGTATAGGCATATCTCATTTTATCTATGTGGATCAATGTATTTTTACACCCCTACTTGGTTCTAAAATGTAAACTAGCACAGTTTGCATCAAACAGGATCAGCAAAAGAGGTGGTGGAGTAAAAATTGTCTAGTCTGTCTGATGTATCGGTCAATTTTCCCCTCACTAGATCTCCCTCGCCATGCCTGTCATTTGTCGCTGCCAACAAGACCTGATGTCTCACTCACCTGAGGAATTGCATACGTGATCGTGTTCATAGGTTTCTGATGGTAGATGATAACCGAGACAGATGGGCTGACACCCACATGTGTTTGCTCTCCGTCAGAAGGCTCTGCCAAGAGGTCTGAACCTGCAAAAACCTCTGAGGGGGACTCTCCCTCTCTGAAAGTGGCCACCGGGTTGCTAGTTCAGAACCCCGGCCTTCTGTTTGCCTCAAACTGTCATGTGGTTGTTAGAGCTTCTGCACCTGGAAGTAGTTAGGATGTAACAGAGTTAGAGCTGGGTACACTCTGGAGACAAAAAGAACTGAAAACCCCATTTTTCTCTTTCCGTCCTTTTAATCTGCTTATGCAACAAATCTGTCTAACCTTTTACAGGTCGTCCTGCTAGATTTACCCATCATTCCCTGCACTTGTCCATCAAATATCATAAGGTGACCTAAATACTTTGACAGCTCAATCAATCAAAATGCAGGGCCACAAGGTAAAAAAAAAAAAAAGCATTATTCTAAAAGGCCTGCCAAGGTTTGATTTAAGTGTCACTTTTTTCCCAGTTTATAACATGACATTTGCCTCATTCTTTTTTTTTTTTTTCAATCTATCCTCTGGGCAACAGCAGACGATGAACAAAAGAGAGCAAACGCTGGGTTAAGAACTGAAGTGGCCCGCAGAGCCACTGTCCAGAGGGGAGAGTCGTTTTTTTTTATGGGAGTTGTGTTCAAAGCCCTTCGGCTGTCGCCGAGTTCAACATCTGCTGCTGTCACGCTCAGGGATGAGGGGCAGAGCATTGTGGCGTGCTGTGATGTAGCTCACAGCGCACAAAGGTACAGCCATGGAGAGGAAAAGGCAACTTCTACCTTAGAGAGTTTGTAAGAGCTTGTCTCTTTTAATATTGCGTGTATTTGTACATTACCTGATATAGTAGTAGCCATTAAAGATTTTCCCACTTTCCGTAATGGGCAATTGGCTGATCCCCTACAATTCCTTTTTAAACATCAATCTTTGTACTAAAATATTCTTTCTGTCATTATTTTGGACATTAAAATCTAAAGGGAAGCAGCATCTCCTGGTCAGACCCTGTCATTCAGTGAAAGGGTGGAGTCAGAGTCAAAAAGTATGCAAGCCCAGGAAAAGGAGGGGGTCACTCCAGTGGCTAGAAGTTGGAGGGGTTCTGCTGGGATTTACAGGGAAGTGGGCTTCCATTCAGCTAGCGTTTGACTGGGAATGGCCTTTTTGAATGGCTGCTACTGTACCATTAAGGTTTAACATTAAAAAATGATTTAAATTGACTGTGAACACCAATCAAGACAAATATTGTGGCAGAGTAAAGAACACTGAATCCCTGATGTGCAAAAAAATCAAATTAAAAGGCATTAAGTTGCACATGCATTTTTTCTTTCTCAGTACGTACAATACAGTAACTACTTCTACACCAGTTTGGTCAATCAATATGATTTTATGTTCTAACTGTAACCAGGTGTCTAGTTGTAAAAAAAAAAAAAAAAAATAAAAAGCCTAATTAATATAGTCTATTAACCTAAAGTTATATGAATGGCATGGTTGTTACATATCGACCAAGGCTCCTTACAGTAGAACTCTAGTCAATTCCCTGGACTGGCATGGCTATCACTGCCCCTACATAGTTAGGGACAAATGCAGAGGACACATTTCCCACTGGGATCAGCTTCATTGTCATGGTAGGCCACTTCTTTGATTTTATTGATTTTGCTCAGGTTACTTATAAGCCTGCAGCTCGCCGAATGTTGAAAGGGCAATATAATTGCAATAACTGTTAATATATAGTAGAAATTTTACACATTCAGTAATAAAATGTCACAGGGGGTGGTATGGGAGGATAGTCAATTAAGAAGGTGGATGCTTTTTTTTATTTTTTTTCAAGCACTGAGGAAATGCTTAGAAGAAATCAATGCCTGGATGTGCCATCATTTTCTTCAACTGAATAAAAACAAATCTTTGGACCAATAGAGGAGAGATCTAAAGTTAGCACACAGCTTCAGTCGCTTCAGCTAGTAACCACTGATCAGGCCCGAAATCTAGGTGTAGTGCTGGATTCAGACTTGAACCTCCAAAAGCATTTAAAGACAATTACAAGGTCGGCTTTCTATCACCCGAAGAACATTTCCAGGATTAAAGGACTAATGTCTCAGCATGATCTGGAAAAACTAATCCATGCGTTTATTTTTAGTCGAATTGATTACTGCAACGGTGTTTTCACAGGTCTGCCTAAAAAGTGGATCAGACAGCTGCAGCTGATCCAGAACGCTGCTGCCCGTGTCCTCACTAAGACTAAGAAAGTAGAGCACATCACCCCAGTTCTAAAGTCCTTACACTGGCTCCCTGTATCTCAGAGAATAGACTTTAAAATACTTCTGTTAGTCTATAAATCTCTGAATGGCTTAGCACCTAAATACATCACAGACTTGCTATCAGTGTATCAACCCTCCAGACCACTCAGGTCTTCTGGCTCCAGCCTGCTCTGCATACCTAGAACCAGAACTAAACATGGAGAAGCAGCATTTAGTTCCTATGCTCCACTTATCTGGAAAAAACTTCCAGAAAACTGTAAAAGTTCCTTTAAATCAAGACTAAAAACTCCTTTCTTTAGGATTGCCTTTGACTGTTCTAGTTAAACAGTTCAACTGATTAGTTCAACTTTTTATTTTCTTTAGTCCAACTGTTTTTAATGTTCTTTATTGTTTCTGCATTTTTTTCCACCTGCTTTGATTCTGTTTTATTTTCCTGTATTTTATTCATGTAAAGCACTTTGCATTGTCTTTGTACAGAATTGTGCCATACAAATAAATCTGCCTTGCCTTGCCTATTAAGAAGGGGGATACCATCCCCCCTCAAATCGAATACTGCCTGTAGCTACCAGCTACATGCTATACTTGAAAAGGTATATGACTCTAACCTGTACACAGATCTATTAGTTGCTAAAACAGTACATGCTTGAAATCGTATAGATGAATGTATGAATCTCTAGCAGTATAGCGAAATTTCCCGTCTAAATGTTTGGAGTGAAATCAGCTTGTGTGTGGTGTGACTTGCTTATCATGTGGCTGGAGACCGAAATTATTACATCCCAGAATTTTTATCACCATGTGTCCCTTAAGTTTTGAAAATCAACACACACTTTGAAAATCAGGCTGTTTGAACTAGTATTTAGAAAGAAAAACATTTCACCAATAAGGACAATAAACTGAGTGCATTTATTTTTATAACTAAGATCCTATTAGAATGCACATATGTAGTTGGCTTTAAATCTGACTATAAGCATTGAATTAATCGCTTAAATATGTCTGTATATAAGCTGCACAGTGAAGCGCTTGACCTTAATTCAATCTAAGCACTCTGCAAAGTAATCAAACAACAATGTGGTATCAGTACAAACACTCTATTAATCAGAAATAAAAACTATAAACCCATTTCTGTCGGAAAATAAAAAAATCCAATGAAAATCCCATACAATATGGTAGAAAATATTATTGCATCATAAAAAAAAAAGCCTATTTCAAAATGCCCAGGGTTGAAGCTATGTCCAGCAGGCTTGGACAGATTGAAATGATGAAGGTTTTTTTTTTTTTTTTATTCCTCTCTACATGAGTTGTGCAGCGTCTTTCAATCTGAGCTCTCACTGTAGTCTCTTTTAGCTGATATGTGAAGACCTTGCTTTTATTGAACTGGCATATATGAAGAGATTTGAAATTCGGTTGTCTTGCACGACTTTGCGTCAGCTCAGATGAATGCAACGATTGTAGTGATGGATTCAAAGGCTGTTTGGGAGGAAATTCAAACGCAAGCATTCAATCAGATAGACCTATGGCCAGCCCAGCTACTGCAGGAGCAATAAAACAAAACAAAATCCATAATGCATGATGAGTCTGAACACTGTTTTTGTTGTTGTTTTTCTGTTAGCTTTTTGAGGTCTTAGTCAGGTACAGCTGTCCTTAGCTTTCTGATTTGGTATCTTTACCTTTTATAAACACCTCTGCTGTACTATAGTACAGCAGGTTACCTACATTTAAACTACTGCTGTAAGAGAGGAAAGAAACAAACTGAGTACCTTTCACACTGTTGCCGACTCTTCTGCAAGAAAAGTAGCTATAGGCACGTTGAAACGTGTCATCATATGTAGGGTTGCCACCTTTCAGAAATGGAGTAAGGGACGCGGGGGTCCTAGAGAAACTTCATTGTTGCGGGGGATCGGGGGGTCCTCCCCGAAAATGTTTTATATTTCTTAGATGCAATTTCCTGCAATTTCTTGCATTTTAACTAAATTGTATCCCTTTTCAGCTCAACACAGTACGATACTTTTATTTTGTTCTTTGAGCTTGACTTGTATTTCTTGCAATAAGCTACAGCCAATTAAAATAATTAATAAATGGAAATATTAGGTTTGCACACTATCATCGTGCACAGAAATCCCCTCATAAAACCAATGGCGTGCTTGGCCTGGTAGAACTTTTTTAGGCTATAGGGATGATTACCGGTATTATATTAACGTTTTTTTTTGTGCTTATTTTTGGTTTATTTTGTTTATTGGTTACCCAGTTTATTAAATGACTCACTTTGTTGTGCTTTATTTTTCCTGCCAGCCTGCTGTGGCCCCCCAAGGTCTCCGGCCCCTACTTTGAAAACCACTGTCCAAGATCATGATGGATACATGGATATTCAGACCAGCACAGCAGCTCCAGTACAGTTCTGTATATGTTGGGATTTACTCTTAATTGCACATATGCGTGTGCAGGTGCACAGTTTGTAGAACTAGAACCAAACTTCAGGACCATCACCAGGAAACCATGACAAATGCTCCAAGAAGAGAGATTACCCAGTGGAGAATGCTTTAGACAGACAACGTCATAAGGGGAAGGTAAATCAAGAACAGTAGAACTCTAAGCTCTAGCTACGAGAGGGAGGGAGAGCAACGATGGCAATTATTTTACATCCAAATCTCAGGATTCTGTGTGCTGTGCTCTGCTGATTCTTTTCTACAGGTGGCTGTTGATGACAGGTGGGCATGGCCCCGCACCTGCGCCTTGTTGGTGCTGCTCTGGCTGGATCTTAAAAAGGAGTTTTCAGTCAGCTGAAGGATACCAGGGTGTTAGACCGTTGTGGTACGTCTAGGCCACTGACCTGTTGACAGATCTTTGTTCCTGTGAGTTAAACGTTTCAAATTCCTAGATATAACTTTGTCTCCTGTCTCTCTCAGTTCGTCATGCTTTGGATTTCTCACCCATCTTGTCTCCGTGTGTTGAAGACTGGTTCCTGAATCGCTGCTTCTCAGATTGTGCTCTAGCAATCCCCTCTAGCCCCCTTGGTGTTACCAAGCCGGACAAGAGACCCCCTTTCCAGGATTTACTCTGGTTCCTTCAGCTGCTCCTCGAACCTGTCTCCGCGATAGTGCTGCTCGGGCCCCCACCTACTGTATGTTCCATAGGCTAGCTCACCTGTTGCTCAGCCAGCTCCTCCCATTGGAAAGCAGTAAGTCGCAGAATCCCTCCTTCCACTCACCCCCCTGGAAAGGTTATCCATACCTGGTGGTAAGAGAAGCCGCATCCGTGCAGATCTCCCTTACTCTACTAGTGTTAAACATTTTCCTCATTCTTCCTGCAGTGCTCCGAATGCTGATGTTCTGAATCTCACCTGCAGCTCACATAGTGAGCTATCATATCTGTGTAAAACCTAAATAAACATCTTTAACTGCTATTTGTTCTCCAACTGTGCCTGCATGTGGACTAAACACCTTAAAACCACGACACCAAGTAGTATGTAGTTCTTCATATATATACACACACACATATCAATTTCAAACACATGGTATCGGTATGGTGCACAGCCAGGTATCGTATCGGGGCCAAAAAATGGAATTGGCGCAACACTACTAACCCCAAAATAAAATGCGTAAGAGTAATCCAGCCGGGCAGTGATAAAGACTGCTTACTGATTACTGTTTCTAAAAGATTTCTGGAGGGAATGGGCTTTATTTTGGCCAACTGCCTGATTTATAATAAACATTTCTTCACAGTTGCCTTTATCGCGCAGTGGAATTTAAGATTAGCATCCACTTTGACAACAGCATCCACCTTCTGATAACTAACTGACTTCCTATACTGGGCTAGATAACCTAGCTCAGTGAAGGAAACCCTCAGATGTGCTGCAAAAAAATATATATATATATATATATATAAATTATATAAATTTATATAAATATCATATCATCTTAACCTGCTTTGCATCTGCAGTGGGCAGACACCAGGCAGACCTAGACCTGGTGACGCCATTTCTTGTTGGTCATCTTTTAAGATGTCATGGCACACTTCAAGAAGCACACTGAGTTTATGCGATCATCACTGTGATACAATATTTTCCCCACATGTCAATACACAAAGAATTTATGTCCTTCTAATGACTCGTATACCTTCTTTGCCTCTGCTGTATAAAGTCCTGGTGTGTTGATGAGATAATTGTAAATATATCCCCATTCTGAACAGGTGGCCAATTTTGAGGACTGTCAATCTACAAACCGTCAGCTATTTGAAACGGGTCTGGAAGCTTTACGCTAAATACAGTTAACTTTGCTGTGTACCTTTTGCAGTCTTTTTCAGAAAGATGATCTAAATTAGTAATACTAACATCCCCTGGTTTAATCTTTTTAACAGAAATGTCGTACCATGGCAGAGAGACTGTGTTCAAGTATGGTGTTCGGCTAGTAAAACAAAGGTTTTGCCCTCCAGGGATTTGCGCATGCTCAAAACTTCTGGTTATAAACAATAACATTTAACGTGTCTATAGAGGACATGCATCTGAAACAGCCAATCATGTGACACCTGTGACTCCTCTTCCTTGAATGGCAAAACAAACCATGCATACATAGAACATGACCAGCAGCTATTGTAGTTTTTCTCTGTATTACTTTGAAAACACTAACAAAACATGGTAATCTCCTGCTCAGCATATGGGTGTAACAACCGACAGGGAAGAAAGGATGGCATCTTATTTTATCGCTCCCTAAATACCCGGACAAGTGGGTGGCTGCCATGATGAGACAGAGCATCCTGGTCCCCAACTACAGCTATGGAAATTTAAAGCCATCATTTCCAGAATTTTTTGTTCTTTTGTTCAAATTATTTTTTATTTTTTTTATTTAGACAGATATGGAAATTGCCTCTGATGCTACTGATAGTTTAATCTTTTATGCACTCCTCTAGGAAAGGAGTCTTCTTCGTATTTTAAATGTCGATGTTCACGGGAGACATAACACAGTGAGTAAGGTTCCACACTGGGAGAAAACCTCCCGGTCTAAATATCTAACAGGGTAGCTGTTATTATAGATTGACCAAAAAAAAGATATTTCCTGGACGGGGCCGCCTTTTACAGTTGCTTCTTGTATCTCTGCATTTGGGTCCTCATAAAAACCTCCAAACAAATCGTGACAATAATATCACCAAACTAAGTATAAAAACAGAATAACAGACCAAGCTTATGTAATGCATGCCAGTTACATCACCTGAAATGGTCGAACAATTACCTCTGACCCCTCCTTGGAAAGGTCTGAGCCTCTAGTTTCCAATAATGGGTAAGGCTAAAAATGAATACCTGCTGCATTACTCCTCCAGAGTCACACACATGGAATTTTATCTAATATTATTTGTTTACACAGCTATAAAACAAAAAGTATTTGTGAAAAAAAATTATTTTGAAAAAGTTTTTTAGAAATTTTAAAGCACCATTTGAAAAGCATGTGGATGAAACATCATGTGACCGTGTTTAGGCCATTTCTATAAAAAGATAAACAGCTGGAGTCAGCTGGGCCCTGTACCAGGCCCGCCGGGGTTAAGGTATTAAAGTAAAAAAAAAAGTCACATTTTACACTGCACATGATTAGATGAACCGTTTGTGGTCAGTTATGAACTCTTGAAGCGGAAATGGGAGAAGAAAAGCGGAAAGCAGAATTCAGCTTGCAGGCAAGCTTACGTTGATCCTTTTATGGAACCAGTTTGTCTTTTGATAAACTTAATTGACATTTGCATATGGAACGTCGTGACATGTTAAAAAAAAATATGCTGCACCATGTAAAACATGATGCTATCACCAAAGACAAAAAAAAAAAAAAAAAAACAGCGTTGAATGATGTCTCAGTAAAAGGGACACAGAGTAGGCAGAGATGGAGTGTAAACAAGCAGGTGCGCAGGGAATTTAGTCATTTCCAGGAGCGTCTTGTCCACGGTGTTTCTGCATCTGTCAATTAGGTAAGATCCTGCAAAGATAGCAAACAAATGGAAACCTGGGTAAAGGTGGTTTCCGTGGAAACAGCTGCTCTCTAATACACCTTCCCAGCTGCATTGCATTTTACCTGTGCCTCCCAGGCATGGTTTGCACTGCGCAGCCAAAGGAGATTTCCTGCCGAGTGGTAATAAAGATCTACAGGAGGAGAATGGCAGAGAAGCTGTGGAGAGGAAGCAGTGACAGGCTGTCCTTCTGAACGTGGGGGTGTCAGAGGGAAGAGAGCATATGACGATTCATCTACAGCTGCTCCAACAGTCTCATCCATGACGGTTGGAGTCATGAAATCACTCCTCATGTTAACCAGGATCCATTTATTAATGGAAATGTTTCTATGGTTATTTAATCCACTCTGCTGTAAAGGCAAAAATCAATGCAAACCTGCTGAAGGTTTCAATAGCAGTATAAACTTTAAATGCTCCCTCTGGGTCACTGATTACCGGGAGAAAATCTTTCATGCTCCGCTTGTCTGATTTATAAGATGTTATTTCCTCATTTGCCAGACCTTTGTGTCATTTGTCGGCCTGTTTGTGTACACACGGAGCACTGAAGCGTGCACATGCGGGCAGATGGCGCTCCAGCCAATTAGAAAAGCCAAGAGGAAAGGGAGCCATTAGCGCGCAATTACCACTGATTGCTTCAACATTGTTTTGGTCTGGCTGCAGCGCTCTGTGAAATCACAAAATCCTGCTGCCTCGACCTTCTATTCAAGCTTTTCTACTGTCATCACTGCCGCTCTTGACCTGGCAGCAAAACAACCCAGAATATATCTACTGTTTTTTTTTTTTTTCCTGTTTCATCTCCCCAGAGCTCTTCCTCTCTTCCCTCACATTTGTCTAAGCCAGTTTTGCCACCTCTCTCTATTTCCCTCCTTATGTGTCTACTTTTTCACTTAATGCAACCTCAGCAAGTCTATTTTTTCCTCTGTCTGCTTCACTGGCTAATTAGATGTCTTACTTCATTTCTGCAATTTCTCAAAGCTTAATGAAAATTGCTTACATTTACTTGGAGGCAGTTTTTTTTCTTCAAATATAGGCCTATAGGTCTGTTAGCTTATAAAAGCATTTCAAGCCCCCACAGGATTTGCACATTTCGTTAGTTTTTAGCCATATTTTACAAATTATTTTATCATAAACTAATTTAAGGAGCTTTAACACAATGGAAAGAAAGGAAAGGGATGCTTTTCTTCTAAGATTAGTCAAAGTTAAAGTCCATTCTTCTCCACTAAAAAACATTTTACTTACTTTATTTATGGATTTATTTGGACTTTTGTTATAGCTGGTTAAAAGCTTTACCTAAACTAATTGTTGATGTCTTTCCATCAGCTTTTTCTAATGTGCATTTTGAAGTATAGCTCATGGAGAAAATAAGTTTTCAAGCTCACTTAAAGTGTTTTTTAGCTTTTGCGAAAAAAGTTTTGATGTGCAAAATGGGAGATGGAAACACTTTTATTGAATCAACTGTCACGTAGCGAACTTTTACCTCACACGATCAGCTGTTTCCAGATGAGCGTCTTTCCAGATGTTCCTGTTGTGCACGTAAACATGGCTGGATGCAACATCCACATAAGTAATGTAACTGACCTATTAACATAAGAACAACTTGCTCTATAGCAACACATTCATTAAACGTTTGTGGTCAATTCTAGATTGTAGCTTCTACTTCCTGTTTATTATAGCATTGCTTTATGACATAATATTGGCCACGACGTTTGATAACATTATGCTTTGAGGTGCACTGCAAATTTACTTTTTCTTTTTTCTAAGCTTTTAAAAGTTTGCTTAAAATGTGCATTACAGCCCCCACCTCCTTTTCTCATTCAATTCAATTTAGTTTATTCATACAGCGCCAATTCACAACACATGTCATCTCAAGGCACAATTCAACCAGATCATACAGTCAGATTAGGTCAAAGTTTTCTATCTAAGGAAAATCAATTGATTGCATCGAATCATTGACTCGAAGGCAATCCTTCACACTAAGCATGCTTGTAGCGACAGTGGAGAGGAAAAACTCCCCTTTAACAGGAAGAAACCTCCAGCAGAGCCAGGCTCAGTCTGAATAGCCATCTCCCGAGGCCGACAGGGGTTTAAGGAAACAGAACAAGACATACGGAAATAAACGGATACAAAAGCAACTTGTCAACCAGCTCAACAGGCGGCCTCGTCCAGAAAAGACATGGCCAGGCAGACGAGCTCCGAGCCAGTTCCCATGTCAGAGGCTGAAGAGAGCACATCCAGAATAATCGTAGTCCCTATTTGCTGGGGCATGGTTGGTTAGCATACTTCAAGATCTTTAAATCTGTGATTTAAAATATCAAATACATTTAAACTTGTAATTGAACCAATCGGTGATCCTCTTTACCTCAAGTGAACAGGCTCTAAAAATCCACGTAGCAGTCACTAATAGAAACATCGAAAAAGCGAATTAACCTCTTTTGCATCTGAGTTGATACATGTGGAAAAGTGGAATTACATTCTGTACAAACCTCTAAGGTCCTCACAGCTGGGATTTTAGTTATTACAAAAACTACATAATAATTAGGCGACTTCTAAAGATACTTGTATATGTATATAATTTTATTGAGGTATATTAGAGTGAAGGTTGAATAAAAATACACACCAGAATGTTCAGATTTGTGTTTGGAAACTGTACATAAACTAAACCTAATTTAATTTCAGTTTAACTTTTCTTTCTTTCAGTCTAGTAAAACCAATAAATGCCTCAGAATACCTGGTTGCAAAAACATCCAAAGGGCGGTATTATCATTTTTTGTAGAGTATAATTTCACAGAACATTCCTCATTTTATCATGTTATTGCCGTAAGAAAATAAAATCCATTACACCTCATTTTAGAGCCGCCACTGATCAGTTTAATCAACCTTGTTGATGAACAATCCTGCCATACCTCGAATGTTTCTTTTTCTCCCTCCTCACCTGCATCACAGTTCGATACAGTTCCCCTTTCTGCTGCTGCTCCTACATCCAACTTGAATTGGTTGGAATCAAATGTGAATCAAAGTTAATTTACTTTGGAGCTAAATGTGCGAGTGAGGGGCCCCGGACCCTGAGATGCATATAAAGGCTATGTGTGCAAAGCCATTTATACTCTCATTTGTAAAATCTAGTCATTGGGTAAAAGATTGCATTTATCATCGCTAAAGCTTGGATCGATAGTACGCTTGTGAGGCAAGGGGTTAGGCAGCAAGGCCACGCTATGATAAATTACAGATATATGTGAAAGTACAGAAGGTCTAACTGAAAAAAAAGGAAAGATTAATATCTGCAGCTTGTAATTTGACTGATTGTTTTATATTCAAAGCAAGGGGAATTATTTTTTATATTAGCAAAAGCCAGGGCACATTTAATACTAGAGCTTTCCTAAAGTGTCATATTATGAGTGCAGCTTCTGTAACTGTTTAGGAACTCACTGTGATATCGAAGGTGTTACTGTACCTCTGAGTGTTTACTGCTGTATGCCTGGCCTTGCTTGCTTCACAGATCTTTTTACCCAGCAGGAGAAGAAGACGACGGGGCGTTCCACTTCTTGGGGTAAAATGAGGATGCTCAACAACAAGCTGACTCTTTGCTTTCTGTCCCTCTGTCCTTTTATCTTTTTGTCACTACCATAACCCGCCTAACCCATTTTTTCCCTCTAATGCATTCAATTTCTCCGGCTCACCATGGTTTCCTCACAGCAGGGTGGGAGTAAAGTGTTGATTGGTAGCATGCTGGGAAATGGCTGGAGATTGGAGGCAGCCTGTGGAACCTACTCCAAATTTGGGCCGGCTCCGAAAGGAGCAAAGGAGATGGAGTGATGATAAAGGAATGGAGGACCACAAATAGATAAAACAATTTTATTGAGCTAAAGAAACATTTCAAAACCGTCCTCAATGATATTTAATGCATAAAAAGCAGCAGTCTAGATAGTTGCAGAAGTTTTATTGCATGTGTCCCAGTCAGCTACCTTAGTGAACGTTCAGAGTTTTAGGGCCTCTGACATCCAGAATACAATAAAAAAAAAGGGAGGTCTGATATTTTTCTCCATCACAACTAAAGGGACAGTGAGTAAGATTCACCTCGATCTTACGGTGCACTCAATGAATTACAAACAACACTAAGCTGATAAGATCTACTACGAAAGCCACAGTGTGACATTTTACTCTTTATGAATGAGGAGGATGCATCAACCTCCATCACCCTTATGAGATCAGCTAAAATAAACTAAACATTTATCTTACTGAGCTGAAAGCAGCCTATTCTACCGAGTTGGTATTACCCCTGTGAAGAATAACACAATTCAGNTGGCCGCTCACGCTGAGCCTGGTTCTGCTGGAGGTTTCCTCCTGTTAAAAGGGACTTTTTCCTCTCCACTGTCGCTACAAGCATGTTAAGTGCGAGGGATTGCCTTTGAGTCAATGAGCTGATGCAATCAACTGGTTTTCCTTAGATAGAAACTTTAAATCAATTTGACTGTATGGTCTGGTGAACTGTAAAGTGCCTTGAGAAGACATGTGTTGTGAATTGGTGCTATAGAAATAAACTGAATTTAATTTAATTATATTTGTTCCACAAATTATTCTGTTAAAGTCCTGTTTGGTATGAACTGGAGTAATTTCAAATGTTAATGTTTTTTAATGCTCAAGAACTTTATTAAACAATGGACATCAAATTTAGATCAATTTCAGATGTATCCCCACAGCACTGCCATCACTTGTTGGTTGTTTTTGAAGGACTTGATTGAACAAAAGGCAAAATTTACTTTAAAAGCCATGAATCAAGTTCATAGCTGAGTTTATAAAATACATGGCAGAGATCAGCGCTGCACTCCAGGAAACAGATGGATTCAGTCATCCACTTGCTAACCCCTTATGGAAAGGTCATGTCCCTTTTGTATTAAACTAGACTATATAGAGTAGTTTAAATGTGAGGCAATGCAAATCTAGTGTGTGACAAAATAAAGGCTTAAAATAAGCAAACATGTTTTTTGTATGATTTTAAGGTGAGTTCATATCAAGACAGACAAAATACATAATAACATGCTTTTGCCACCTGATTTTCAAGAAAATAATAAATGATTGAAGAGAATCTGCATTATGCAATCCTTTGCTGTCGTTCGTTTGATATTTTGGCAACTCAACCTTACAAACCATGTATTACATCACTTTGAACTTTTTTTACACCAAACAGCACAAACATTTGATTGACTTTAATGTGAATCGCACCATTCAGTCAATTTCCTCCCAGCGGAGACCTTTTGTACGAGAAGGAAGTGAAAAGGCATTGACTGTGGTTTAAAAAAAAAAGGAGAACAAACCAGGAAAGGATGGTATACTGCATGTACTTTGGATATTTCTGACCTGTGTGGAGATAACTGGGAAGGTGCTGCTGGGGTGCTCAATTCCAGTCCTCAAGAGCTACCATCTTGCAACTTTTTAATGCATCCCATTTTTAACACACCAGAATAAAATGAGTGGCTCTTTAGCATGCCTCTGCTGGGCTAAATGAGGGGATTGAGCCTTTAGATTCAGGTGCGTTAGCGAAGAGATGCATCTAAAAGTTCCAGGAAGTGCAAGTAGTTTTTGTCCAAATTCTTGTTTTATTTATAATTTCAGGTTTATTAAGACTAGCATCAGGAGGCCAGAGTGCAGTCAAAGCAGATGGCCTGGAGGTGAGGACATTGGTGTTAACCCCTTAAGCCCAGAGGGTCTTAGGAGCAATTTCTGCCTGAAATGACATATGTGAATTAAAGCAAGTACAGCTCCCAGACTATAAATTGGAAATACAATAGTTCGTATTTGTATGACAGAAAGACATTAAAGAATATTTTTCAGGTGGAACCACTATTTTGAATGTCACCACGCCTGATTTATAGGTGATTAAACAAAGAAAAAAAAGAAAAATATTTAGTCTCTCCAATTTTACGCTGCAAAACACCATGAAACCTTATTTGAAACTCTGGATAAACCCTCAGACTTTATAGATCCACATCTTGACTCAAGCAAATTCGGACTGAATAAGTTGAAGCTTGTTTTTTTCCACAAAGATTTTAGTGGGCAGTGTGTCGCCTTGCGAACTTTTACCTCACATGACCGATCAGCTGCTTCCAGATGAGCGTCTTTCCAAATGTGATTTTAGCACAATGCCAAAAGTGCAAAAATTGCATTTTTCCACTCATAAAAGAGAATCTAGTAAGACAAATACGCTGATTTACATTTTTGGAGACATTCTGCATAAAGCAAAGCCTTTGCTCCTAAGATTTAACCATTGTTTCATGGAAATTTACCAACTATTGTAATGATCTCGATTCTGTTGTTTTTCTTTAAGTTTTCAGTTTCAAGTTTTTCAGGTTTTTCCTTGTTTTCTAGCTTTATTGGTGTGTCTGGATTAATTTAAGTTGCTTAGGTTTTTCTGTCTGTCCTCTGCTGCCCCCTTGTGTTCTTTTCCCTTGTCTTCCTCATCAGCTCTTGTCACACCTGCTCCCGATCAGCTCATTAGTCCTACCTTTGTTCAGTTAGCCATAAATACACTCCCTCTTTCCTGGTTCCTCGTCTTACCTCTTCTCACCCTGGCTCCTTGATGGTTTTCCCCTGATGTCTCCATGGCTTCTGGTATGTTTTTGATTTTTATGTTGGATTTTTTGGACACCTGTTTTTGTTTAACATTTTTAAGTTGGATTTTTGGATACCTGTTTTTGCTACTTGATCTCCATTAAACCTTTTAAGAACTCACCCCTGCCTGTCAGCCTCTGCATTTGGGTCCTCATAAAAACCTCCAAACAAATCGTGACAATAATATCACCAAACTAAGTATAAAAACAGAATAACAGACCAAGCTTATGTAATGCATGCCAGTTACATCACCTGAAATGGTCGAACAATTACCTCTGACCCCTCCTTGGAAAGGTCTGAGCCTCTAGTTTCCAATAATGGGTAAGGCTAAAAATGAATACCTGCTGCATTACTCCTCCAGAGTCACACACATGGAATTTTATCTAATATTATTTGTTTACACAGCTATAAAACAAAAAGTATTTGTGAAAAAAAATTATTTTGAAAAAGTTTTTTAGAAATTTTAAAGCACCATTTGAAAAGCATGTGGATGAAACATCATGTGACCGTGTTTAGGCCATTTCTATAAAAAGATAAACAGCTGGAGTCAGCTGGGCCCTGTACCAGGCCCGCCGGGGTTAAGGTATTAAAGTAAAAAAAAAAGTCACATTTTACACTGCACATGATTAGATGAACCGTTTGTGGTCAGTTATGAACTCTTGAAGCGGAAATGGGAGAAGAAAAGCGGAAAGCAGAATTCAGCTTGCAGGCAAGCTTACGTTGATCCTTTTATGGAACCAGTTTGTCTTTTGATAAACTTAATTGACATTTGCATATGGAACGTCGTGACATGTTAAAAAAAAATATGCTGCACCATGTAAAACATGATGCTATCACCAAAGACAAAAAAAAAAAAAAAAAAACAGCGTTGAATGATGTCTCAGTAAAAGGGACACAGAGTAGGCAGAGATGGAGTGTAAACAAGCAGGTGCGCAGGGAATTTAGTCATTTCCAGGAGCGTCTTGTCCACGGTGTTTCTGCATCTGTCAATTAGGTAAGATCCTGCAAAGATAGCAAACAAATGGAAACCTGGGTAAAGGTGGTTTCCGTGGAAACAGCTGCTCTCTAATACACCTTCCCAGCTGCATTGCATTTTACCTGTGCCTCCCAGGCATGGTTTGCACTGCGCAGCCAAAGGAGATTTCCTGCCGAGTGGTAATAAAGATCTACAGGAGGAGAATGGCAGAGAAGCTGTGGAGAGGAAGCAGTGACAGGCTGTCCTTCTGAACGTGGGGGTGTCAGAGGGAAGAGAGCATATGACGATTCATCTACAGCTGCTCCAACAGTCTCATCCATGACGGTTGGAGTCATGAAATCACTCCTCATGTTAACCAGGATCCATTTATTAATGGAAATGTTTCTATGGTTATTTAATCCACTCTGCTGTAAAGGCAAAAATCAATGCAAACCTGCTGAAGGTTTCAATAGCAGTATAAACTTTAAATGCTCCCTCTGGGTCACTGATTACCGGGAGAAAATCTTTCATGCTCCGCTTGTCTGATTTATAAGATGTTATTTCCTCATTTGCCAGACCTTTGTGTCATTTGTCGGCCTGTTTGTGTACACACGGAGCACTGAAGCGTGCACATGCGGGCAGATGGCGCTCCAGCCAATTAGAAAAGCCAAGAGGAAAGGGAGCCATTAGCGCGCAATTACCACTGATTGCTTCAACATTGTTTTGGTCTGGCTGCAGCGCTCTGTGAAATCACAAAATCCTGCTGCCTCGACCTTCTATTCAAGCTTTTCTACTGTCATCACTGCCGCTCTTGACCTGGCAGCAAAACAACCCAGAATATATCTACTGTTTTTTTTTTTTTTCCTGTTTCATCTCCCCAGAGCTCTTCCTCTCTTCCCTCACATTTGTCTAAGCCAGTTTTGCCACCTCTCTCTATTTCCCTCCTTATGTGTCTACTTTTTCACTTAATGCAACCTCAGCAAGTCTATTTTTTCCTCTGTCTGCTTCACTGGCTAATTAGATGTCTTACTTCATTTCTGCAATTTCTCAAAGCTTAATGAAAATTGCTTACATTTACTTGGAGGCAGTTTTTTTTCTTCAAATATAGGCCTATAGGTCTGTTAGCTTATAAAAGCATTTCAAGCCCCCACAGGATTTGCACATTTCGTTAGTTTTTAGCCATATTTTACAAATTATTTTATCATAAACTAATTTAAGGAGCTTTAACACAATGGAAAGAAAGGAAAGGGATGCTTTTCTTCTAAGATTAGTCAAAGTTAAAGTCCATTCTTCTCCACTAAAAAACATTTTACTTACTTTATTTATGGATTTATTTGGACTTTTGTTATAGCTGGTTAAAAGCTTTACCTAAACTAATTGTTGATGTCTTTCCATCAGCTTTTTCTAATGTGCATTTTGAAGTATAGCTCATGGAGAAAATAAGTTTTCAAGCTCACTTAAAGTGTTTTTTAGCTTTTGCGAAAAAAGTTTTGATGTGCAAAATGGGAGATGGAAACACTTTTATTGAATCAACTGTCACGTAGCGAACTTTTACCTCACACGATCAGCTGTTTCCAGATGAGCGTCTTTCCAGATGTTCCTGTTGTGCACGTAAACATGGCTGGATGCAACATCCACATAAGTAATGTAACTGACCTATTAACATAAGAACAACTTGCTCTATAGCAACACATTCATTAAACGTTTGTGGTCAATTCTAGATTGTAGCTTCTACTTCCTGTTTATTATAGCATTGCTTTATGACATAATATTGGCCACGACGTTTGATAACATTATGCTTTGAGGTGCACTGCAAATTTACTTTTTCTTTTTTCTAAGCTTTTAAAAGTTTGCTTAAAATGTGCATTACAGCCCCCACCTCCTTTTCTCATTCAATTCAATTTAGTTTATTCATACAGCGCCAATTCACAACACATGTCATCTCAAGGCACAATTCAACCAGATCATACAGTCAGATTAGGTCAAAGTTTTCTATCTAAGGAAAATCAATTGATTGCATCGAATCATTGACTCGAAGGCAATCCTTCACACTAAGCATGCTTGTAGCGACAGTGGAGAGGAAAAACTCCCCTTTAACAGGAAGAAACCTCCAGCAGAGCCAGGCTCAGTCTGAATAGCCATCTCCCGAGGCCGACAGGGGTTTAAGGAAACAGAACAAGACATACGGAAATAAACGGATACAAAAGCAACTTGTCAACCAGCTCAACAGGCGGCCTCGTCCAGAAAAGACATGGCCAGGCAGACGAGCTCCGAGCCAGTTCCCATGTCAGAGGCTGAAGAGAGCACATCCAGAATAATCGTAGTCCCTATTTGCTGGGGCATGGTTGGTTAGCATACTTCAAGATCTTTAAATCTGTGATTTAAAATATCAAATACATTTAAACTTGTAATTGAACCAATCGGTGATCCTCTTTACCTCAAGTGAACAGGCTCTAAAAATCCACGTAGCAGTCACTAATAGAAACATCGAAAAAGCGAATTAACCTCTTTTGCATCTGAGTTGATACATGTGGAAAAGTGGAATTACATTCTGTACAAACCTCTAAGGTCCTCACAGCTGGGATTTTAGTTATTACAAAAACTACATAATAATTAGGCGACTTCTAAAGATACTTGTATATGTATATAATTTTATTGAGGTATATTAGAGTGAAGGTTGAATAAAAATACACACCAGAATGTTCAGATTTGTGTTTGGAAACTGTACATAAACTAAACCTAATTTAATTTCAGTTTAACTTTTCTTTCTTTCAGTCTAGTAAAACCAATAAATGCCTCAGAATACCTGGTTGCAAAAACATCCAAAGGGCGGTATTATCATTTTTTGTAGAGTATAATTTCACAGAACATTCCTCATTTTATCATGTTATTGCCGTAAGAAAATAAAATCCATTACACCTCATTTTAGAGCCGCCACTGATCAGTTTAATCAACCTTGTTGATGAACAATCCTGCCATACCTCGAATGTTTCTTTTTCTCCCTCCTCACCTGCATCACAGTTCGATACAGTTCCCCTTTCTGCTGCTGCTCCTACATCCAACTTGAATTGGTTGGAATCAAATGTGAATCAAAGTTAATTTACTTTGGAGCTAAATGTGCGAGTGAGGGGCCCCGGACCCTGAGATGCATATAAAGGCTATGTGTGCAAAGCCATTTATACTCTCATTTGTAAAATCTAGTCATTGGGTAAAAGATTGCATTTATCATCGCTAAAGCTTGGATCGATAGTACGCTTGTGAGGCAAGGGGTTAGGCAGCAAGGCCACGCTATGATAAATTACAGATATATGTGAAAGTACAGAAGGTCTAACTGAAAAAAAAGGAAAGATTAATATCTGCAGCTTGTAATTTGACTGATTGTTTTATATTCAAAGCAAGGGGAATTATTTTTTATATTAGCAAAAGCCAGGGCACATTTAATACTAGAGCTTTCCTAAAGTGTCATATTATGAGTGCAGCTTCTGTAACTGTTTAGGAACTCACTGTGATATCGAAGGTGTTACTGTACCTCTGAGTGTTTACTGCTGTATGCCTGGCCTTGCTTGCTTCACAGATCTTTTTACCCAGCAGGAGAAGAAGACGACGGGGCGTTCCACTTCTTGGGGTAAAATGAGGATGCTCAACAACAAGCTGACTCTTTGCTTTCTGTCCCTCTGTCCTTTTATCTTTTTGTCACTACCATAACCCGCCTAACCCATTTTTTCCCTCTAATGCATTCAATTTCTCCGGCTCACCATGGTTTCCTCACAGCAGGGTGGGAGTAAAGTGTTGATTGGTAGCATGCTGGGAAATGGCTGGAGATTGGAGGCAGCCTGTGGAACCTACTCCAAATTTGGGCCGGCTCCGAAAGGAGCAAAGGAGATGGAGTGATGATAAAGGAATGGAGGACCACAAATAGATAAAACAATTTTATTGAGCTAAAGAAACATTTCAAAACCGTCCTCAATGATATTTAATGCATAAAAAGCAGCAGTCTAGATAGTTGCAGAAGTTTTATTGCATGTGTCCCAGTCAGCTACCTTAGTGAACGTTCAGAGTTTTAGGGCCTCTGACATCCAGAATACAATAAAAAAAAAGGGAGGTCTGATATTTTTCTCCATCACAACTAAAGGGACAGTGAGTAAGATTCACCTCGATCTTACGGTGCACTCAATGAATTACAAACAACACTAAGCTGATAAGATCTACTACGAAAGCCACAGTGTGACATTTTACTCTTTATGAATGAGGAGGATGCATCAACCTCCATCACCCTTATGAGATCAGCTAAAATAAACTAAACATTTATCTTACTGAGCTGAAAGCAGCCTATTCTACCGAGTTGGTATTACCCCTGTGAAGAATAACACAATTCAGTGTTGGAGGCTGGAGAAGTGCCTCTCTTCTCCAGCNTAGGAACAAACCAGATGAAGCTACTATGAGAAAAGCAGAGAGAGCAGAACGTTAGAAATTGAACTAACAGATTCTGCAGAGTAGGAGGAAAGAGATAAAATGAAGCAGAATGATGAAATAGGGGTCTCTATGTCCACCAGAAGTCTAAGCTGATAACTGTTGGATCAGAGTTTGCCCATTGCAGGCTAGCCGTCTCTACCGGGGTGATAGATTATCCAACTATAGTGGCCTGTTCCTAACTGTCCAACACAAAGCCTGAAACTCTCCGAGTGTGTTTTTTCAAGCCCCAGTCCCTCATTAATGATCTCCACCCGATAAAAGCTGAAGCAAAGTAGACTCTTGTCTTCAAAAAGTTATTACTCACTTTTTCTTTTTTTCTGGTTTCTCTTGCGTCTCAATGGACAAAGAGTGCAGATGATCCTCCATTGCAACAGAAAGTGAAAGTTAGAAGGGGCTATGGTTGTTTTGCTTGCTTTCAACTCCTAAGGTAACAACACATTTTCAGGTACACCCTGAAAAAAAACAAAATAAATTGTACGTATTTGCAGATTTAGGTAAAATTTAATGCTGCAATATCAAGTAAAACTCACTTGCCCAGTATCAAGTGAAATTTACTTTCCATAAGACATAACAGTTGATAAGATATTAAATAACATTTACTTAATAACATCCAATTTGTAAGTAAGATTTATCTAAACAAATTAAGTAAAGTGTCCTTGTTTTTCATAGGCACAGACAGCATTTTACTCAGAATTTTAAGGCAGCGCAGAGACAAACAGGACAAACAACCATTCACGATCACAGTAACACCTAAGGAGAATAAAATGAGGCCAGTTAACCTGTTTTTGGACTGTGGGAGGAAGCACGAGTACCCTGAGAGAACCCGCACATGTTTAGGGAGAATATGCAAACTACATGCAGAAAGACCACAAGAATCAAAATCCATTTAAACATTTAAATAGTATAAAGGAAATCTAATCAACTTTTTCCCCAAAATTCATTTAAACATTTAAATTCAATCTTAATGTACCCCCACAAAGCCTGAGTGCTAAATACTGAAACTATTGTTTCAATAAAACTAACTGCTTTCCCTTTTTTTTTTGTGAGTGTTGTTTGTTCATCGTCTCCAGCTTAATCCAGGGACGGGCAGTGTTGGGCACCTTACTTTGAAAAGTAATTAGTTATAATTACTACTTACTTCTCCCAAAAAGTAACTGAGTTACTGACTGAGTTACTCCACAATAAAAGTAACTATTGCGTTACTTTTGCGTTTCTCGCCCCCGTAACCCTCACCACCCAGCCCCCACCTTCTCACCGTGTGTTTCTAAAGCCAGCTGAATAGAGCGGACGACAAAGACAAGAACCTGCAGAGAGTTTAGCATTTATTTCAACTCAACGTAAATGACATCAGGGGGGAACGCTATCTGATGGTCTTTATAGGCCCATCAGATACCGTTCCCCCTGCTTAACCTGTGGGGAACGCTATCTGATGGGCCTATAAAGACCATCAGATAGCGTTCCTCCTGCTTAACATGGGGGTAACGCTATCTGATGCGATGTAAATATCATCAGGCTGCAGTGTATGAAATCAATACCTGGGGATGTATAATTCTGAAGTCCTGTGTGTTTGGGTTGTTATAGATACTGCAACATCTATCTATCTATCTATCTATCTATCTATCTATCTATCTATCTATCTATCTA
>NW_015150635.1:1087079-1092436 GCF_000732505.1 Cyprinodon variegatus | reverse complement strand
CCCCTCTCTCATGACAAAGCGCGAATGAGTCCTATTATGAAAAAAAGGTTCATTGTGCGAACCTGAGTAACGTGCAGTAACGGGGTGTCTGCAATGGTAACTGCGTTATAGTTACAGTCAAAGTAATTAGTTAGATTACTCGTTAATAAAAAAGGTAACTGCGTTAGTAACACCTTTACTTTCAACACCATTATTCCCATCACTGGATACAGGGTCACCTTCTTCTTCAGATTGAAAGGTTGTTTTTTGTTCACTTGACTGTCTATATTTGGCCAATAAAGTCCTGAAAAACAATCAGACTGGAATTTTTGGAGGAAACATAAAGCTAAGATCTTTGGACTTATACCAAAAACTAATTCTACTGGGTTATGCCCCCCACGGAGGTCTAACTCTAATCTAAACATTTTTTTTTTTTTTTACAAGTAGTATTGATAGTGTCTATGCATTTATTTTATTATTTCTGTGTTAGTTTCTAATTATTTCTAAATTACAGGTAATATTTTACCATATAAAAAAAGAAAAAAGAAGGTTTCTAGGTGTCAAGACGCAGTGGTCATTTGTTTAAGTTCCCAAACTGTTCCTTAGATGAGTAATCACTTAAGTCAAACTGTTTGAAATTATACTTTTAAACCTTTAAAGCCTCTCAGACATTTCAGTTCAAGTTTTATTAGCCTGTGCAGCCAAATTACATGTGAAACAATGAATGATTTGATCCCAGAAGGAGGGAAACAGATTTAAATGATGCCTCATTTGTAAATGTGCCAAACATCACTGGGGAACGGGAACACCAGCAAACTTTACACCAAGAACACAAGACCAGAGGCAGAAACAAGAGTATTCTCTAAATGTCAAATGACTCAAACAGCTACGTGGCTTCTTGTTTGTTGTTTTGAAAAAGCAAATAGCAAAGTGGTTTATGTTAGGATGGAAAAAGGACTGAGTGCTCCTGAGAGAGACACTGGAGAATGGGAAGAAAGGTGGAGCTGTAAGCTTGTTAAAATCAGTGCCAGTTTACCACTCTGTCCCACTCTTGCTGAGGAGAGATTAGTCATTGCAGCATAAAGGTCACAATAGTGAATTCCTTTTTTTGGCAAAGTCAGCTATGGGACTGAACTGGCCTGTCTTCAAACAGAGGAATTACCGTTTAGCTGGAGGCTAAAAGGTACTCCAGCGCTAAAAGCCCACTTGTCCGCTGGTTGCAAATTTAAGGCTTTTACCCTTTCGTGTGCAAAACTTAAGAAAGGCTTTGTTAGTGTATATAGAGGGTACTCTTGCTTTTGTCAGACTCATATTTTCTTTTGTTCTCAAACATTTACAAGCCTCCTCCATGTCAGGAGAAGGCATCAAGTCCTCCCTGAGAAACAAGGCGGGTCCTTTGGGGCAAACAGGACCTGGTGAGACAGGGATGGGCGCAGCAGGAAATTAGCAGACTCAAAGGTGTTTTTCTGTGGCTGCAAGATAACCCCAACAGACTTTTCTTCTTCTTCTCCATTGCCCCCCTTTTATGAACACAATTTGACCTTTGTTGCAAGATTTATCTTGTGCACAAGATGACATTAACTTTGGAGATAAGTTTAGGGAATGCCAGATGAGGAATAAAAAAAGCATGAGTAGAACTTATAAAGTAAAGGGGTTACTTAAGGTAGGTGTTACTAATTGTTAACGACAAAGTTGCACTGATTGTATTTATTTGGCTGTTACCCTGCTGTGGCTCATTGACTCCCAATGTTATGGTTGAGCACCTGCGACCAAGTTCATTCCCCGGTCAAAGCTTGCTATCAGTTCCCGGTCCACAGGGTCCTTCTGTCAATGTCTGTTTAGTGAACGCCTGAGTAAGCAGCACTTTCTCCCTCTCTGATGCACTGAACAAGACCAAACACTTCAGTGGATGGTTTACAGAGGAACAAGAGTATCAATTAAAGGGAAATAAAAAAAGTCTGCAAAAGAAAGTAAAAATACGATTTAAAAAGACCACAATATTGAGAAGAAGGCACAGCTTTCGCTTTGGCAAATCAAAATCCAGTAAAAGAAATTTCTTTTAGGATCCCCTAACATATAAACCAATAAAAGCCTGATTTTGGTTCGTTCAAACTCCTGAGCCACAGTCAGGGTGAGAGTAGTTGAGGAAGTAGGAATTTGTCCTGGTGTGTCATTAATACATGTTCTGGCAGTGCCAGTTGTATGTCATTCTGTTCTACAGTGTTGTTAACCGCCATGCATGTGTGTAATTAACTGATTGATTCTAGCGTCAATTTACCAAAGATTGTTCTACATGGATGAGACTAAGATATTACTTTTTAGCCAAGTGAATTCAACACAAAGCTACATCATAAACTGTACAACGAAACGGCAGGGTTGAAAAGTTCACAGCTGGTTGTTTGTCCTGTTTGTCTCTGTGTTGCCCTGCAAGGGTGTACCGCGCCTCTCACCTGTAGACAGCTGGTGATAGGCACCAGCACCCCTCATGACCTCGCTTCGGAAAAGCGTGACAGAAAATGGATGGATGGGTTCTGCTTTGTTCAGAAAGAATGCATTCTTTCATTAACTATGAACATGTGGTTAAAAAAACTGCCTCCAAGGCAATGTGTTGGCACAAAGCCTAACTATATGAGTGATAAAAACATGCTTCAGAAATTCCTCTTCTTGTTTATGTATTATGTTCACTAACCTGCCTTTGTTACTGCGAAAGGTGTCAGACTCAACTTCTTCAGTAACAGCCAATGGGACTTTGTGTGCCTCATTATTCTTTTTCTGCGTTTGGACAGCATGGACTATAATGCTGATTTGTTTTCTTTGCCTTTCAACAGCTTTACTTGACTTGTTGTAGAAAACAGTTCTTTCTGATGT
This sequence comes from Cyprinodon variegatus, assembly GCF_000732505.1. NCBI lineage: Eukaryota > Metazoa > Chordata > Actinopteri > Cyprinodontiformes > Cyprinodontidae > Cyprinodon > Cyprinodon variegatus. The sequence continues at coordinate 1,089,589 of NW_015150635.1, read as the reverse complement.
TTTGGCCTTATGATTTGCTGATAAGGCATGAAATGTCTCGGGTATAACTGTGCTTTACCATATTGCCAGGGAAGCTATACCGTGTTTGTCTTAGCTTTATTTACACTGGCTTGTATTTCTGCATGAGGGGAGCGATCTTACAGTAAGTGAACTTCACACTGAAAACAACAAATTTCCATTTGGTTAACCTGCTATTTATCACTTGTCATTTTGCTTCCCTCCTGCACACAATCCGCACAGGAAACATACACTCCACAATAAAATTCCTCCCTATTTGCTGTTTTTATGCATCTCATATAGGAACAGTTTTTATCACAGTTCCTGTTGTATAATAAACCTATCATGGCAGACCTTGACCGTACAGAGAGAGGCACAGCACTATGGCTAAAGCAAAAAAAAGACGATGTTGGTACTGGTATCTCTGTGTCTATCAGATATCAACTCTTCCAATACCAGCAACTGATCCAGCTGTGGTGGCTGGATTATCGCTTCTTAGGCTATTTCCATCTGTCCAGGACCCATCATCAGGAGCTGCTCTTTTGGTTCGTTTTTGATCAAAAAAAGCTTTATCTCGCTTACCCAACATCTCAACCACATCTTGTCCTTGACTGCTTGAAATAATGCAAATTGACAGAGAATTTCAGATTATTTAACTATTGTGCATTGTTGCTGTGTTCTACCTATCTCTTAGTGGAACAAACAAAAGTGAAAAATTATATTATAATGAAATTACTAAAGTTAAGTTTAAATAATCTAAAATATCATAAGTTATGAGAAGGTTGTCTTTGTCTGCTCATTGAAGCAGACTGAGACAGCTTTCTCTTGTCCCCCCACCCAATCACTCCCCGACAGATGAGCTGCAGCTAGAGGTATAGCAGCTCAGGGTCTAAACAACTGGATTTATCTCCACCAACTCCTTTCAACAGCGGATTGACACTATATATTGCAAAACAAGACAGGTCCAAAATTATCTGATATACTAACCCTGCTTTGTGCACACTTTTGTTTTATTAAATCAATTGACAAAAAAAGTCCCTGTTAAGACAAGCAGTCTCTTTGCATGCTCTTTTGATACTTGATTTCTGTATACAACATGCCACAATATTTTATTGTTTGATTTTCAGTTTGATATAATGATTGTTTTTGTCTGCATTAATGTTTACCCACTGCATAGACTTTTTTTCTTTTTCTTTTTCTAATAATATTATACTTTATCTTGGATGGTCCAAATATGTTGACATGACCAAAAATCTCTCTCCATCGTCTGTCATTATACCAACACCTACTTTGTGGTGGAATTGACTGCAGTTGTCTGATTTGGACAACTGCTTTGTTTGTGTTCAGTGTACATGTTGGCATTTATTTCACCCATGAATTCATGTGATATACATATTCACACAAACTCTCTGAAGATCAAGCCCATAGAATTTGTATGGTACTCTAAATGTTGCCTGAGGAAATGTCTTAACATCAATGTTAGGAAAACCTATTCAGCAGGTAAATTCATTAGGTAGGTGACTAAAATGTAACTTTACAAGGAAAACCAAAATAATCAGGTCATTGCCATGGGCAATAACTCCTTCACCATTCACTCATCATTAGGGGAGACAAATTCATCAGTTTGGCTCTTCCATGGCCCAACCGTGGCTCTACCTTTCTTATACCTCATCCAGAATACTTAGGTTATCATGAGTCATTTTCTGCATTTGTGCTGCTATTTGCTTAGACTCCTGGAGGACATAGGGACCCCTTTTCATCATTCTGCTTCATTCTTTCTGTATTCTCCCATTCTGCAGTATTTATTAGCAGTAATGTCCTGCTCTTTCTGCTTTTTCTCACCATAGTAGCTTCATCTGGTCTGTTCCAGTTTGGCTGTGACACCATCCTGGATTCATGTAACAGCTGTGCTGGTGCCAATTTTTTTTTATATATGTTGGAGCTTGGCCTGTTTTTCAGTGTAGTCCAGATTCTCTGACTGTGACTAACTGCATGTGCTCTCTTTCTTCCTCTGACGTGAGAGCTGGCTTGGAGCTCATCTGCCTGGTTGTGTGTTTCCTGGTTGTGCTGCCCGCAGAGCTGATTAACTGGTACTTTTTGTATCTCTGCTTCTTTTTCTATCTCTGCTTCTGTGTCCTTGAACCCCAGTCAGCCTCGGTAGATGGCTATTCAGACTGAGCCTGGTTCTGCTGGAGGTTTCTTCCTTTCAAAAGGGAGTTTTCCTCTCCACAGTCGCTACAAGCATGCTTACTGTGAGGAATTGCTTTCAAGTCAATGAGTAGATGCAATCAGCTGGTTTTCTTTAGATAGAGAAGTTTAAATCAGTCTGACTGTATGATCTGGTTAAATTGTCTCTGTAAAGCGTCTTAAGAAAATGTGTTGTAAATTGGTGCAATAGAAATAAACTAAAAGAACTGAATTGAACAAAGAGGAGCCCTACAGGTTCATTCCCTTCGGTGCATCCAGGGTTTAATGCATGCATGTACCACTGTTTTGTAATCATATGTTGATGT
>NW_015150635.1:1074379-1084549 GCF_000732505.1 Cyprinodon variegatus | reverse complement strand
TTTTTACATCAGGCATCAGCATAGCATTTCAAACCGAACCCTTTTGGTATGTTCTTTTGCAATTTTTTTTTCACTTAGAAAGGTTGCAGGCCGGGAAGCAGAACAGGTCATTATCAGGCAATCAGAAACACATGAATGCTACAAGTCTCACCAATGGCTCGAAATAATCTGGCACTGATGACTGGTCTCAATACGGGTTAAATAGAGACTAGAACAGGTGGATCAGATAAGCAGAAAATGAGAACTGGGCGGAGCTAATCAAGTGAGTGAAATGAGTAATCAGAGCAGGCATCAGTGCAAGATCATATCAGTTTTTTTCATTATATTATCTAGAGCTGGCACCGCTAGCAGAAAGTAATTTAAAATCAAATTGCAAAACATTAAATGGCTATTTACAGTGACGGTGAAGCATCTTTCAGTAATTATAACATAATTCTAATATATTCTCTGAGGAAGAACCCGATGCTACAGTAACTGTAAACAGCTTAAGTTAGAAACTGGAGCTCTTGCTAGCATAGCTCTCCATCTAGGTTAGCATCTCCTTGCAGCAGCTGCACAAACACTAGCTTCTTTAGGCAACACTCCCCTTTTCCTCACTTTGGGCCTCTTCATCTTCATTATGTCCTGTCATCTCTACATTGCCATTAATTTGAACTCTGAGGTTTAACAGTAGTTAGTGCTATTGGACCTAGCATGCGTCATTTAACCTGAATGCTTTGCAACACAGTCAAATTGTATTTTATTTACATTTATTAAAGCTTAATAGCTTATGGAATTTTAACTTTATTGTGGTTACATGATACACTATTTCTCAAGTAAAGTCTTTTGCTATAAATAACCACAACTACTAAAGAAATTGATCCAGTGACAAAATTCATGTTAGTTTAATTTTGTTGTTTTAATGCTGTTGTCTTTGAGGGTAGCTCTGTTTCTAATCTAAAGAAATGTCAACACCTGTTAGAGAACTATTGTTCCACCAAATATGAAGAAATATTTTTAATAAATGCAAGAAGACAAACTATTTTATCTTTAACTGTCTTTGTCTAAATTTACCCTTCAAAAATTTTGATAGACTTATTGAAGAAAGAAAAACAATCTCTGACCTAACAATAATAATAAGTGTGCCAGCAGCACAATAACATTGGAGCGCTTTATTTAGACCTGCTTTATTAACTGATACAGAGAGTGTGTCTTGAGGAGTCTCTGTGTTAAGATCTTCATTAATTCCTTCCGCTTAGCCAGCTCGTTAATTAGTCTGGTGTTGATGTGGGGGTCTAGGCAGTGAGCTTGTCACTCCATGGAGACGCCGAGCTCAGCACGGCAGGGAGCGGGGAGGGATGATTAAGACGGGTTTGGCTGTAATGAACTAGTTACATGACACTCATTTGTGAGGGTGAGAAATTATGGGTTTCGCTCTGTGAAATATTACAAGATATTGCTCTTTGTTTTGCTATCAACAGACTGCAGCAGCAAAGCTTCACATTAAAGTGCACGTAAGTAGAGCAGTGAAACCCAAAAAGACCCCCAGAATACTCACAAAACAAATCGTTTTACTGATAAGCTGGATGCAACTGTGTGCACCAAATATTTTAAAGATTTTTTGCAGCTCATTCCTCGCTATCTGTACTATAGTTAATGATGCATGGTGCGTTTTTACATTTTTGTTTTCTATGTTGATAAGGGCAACCTTTAATGATGAGTATACCATAATTAGAGAATAGATGATTTACTGTGGAGGAGAAACTGCAGGACCATCTGCTGTACCAACTCACAGCTGACCGTGTGAGGACGCACAGCATCAGCATGCTGTGAAACAGAGGCTAGGCTGTAGAGACTTCAGCTTGACACAGATTAGCATTGATTGATCTTTTTTAATTCTCATATTGATTCCCTGTTTAGCAGGAAGAATTACTTCCAACTCCAAATATATACACAGTATGGTCACACACCATGAGACCCATAGCACTAACCTGACAGCTAACTTCCCTTCATCCAAATGTTGGGTTTGCTTCAAATATCACAGTTAAAACCAGCAGAAGTGATATGGACTGTATATCAATTCTAGTTTACTTTTCTTTTTGTATATATTTCATGTATATATTGTTCTGCTACCTTTTCCCCAATTATTTTTTTGTATTGAATCAGTGAGAGACAGACACCCTGTCTACTTTTAAGACTAGGCTTAAAATCTTTCTTTTTGATAAAGCTTATAGTTAGAGTGGCTCTGGTTATCCTCAGCTATCTCTATAGTTATGCTGCTATAGGCTTAGACTGCTGGAGGACATAGGGACCCCTATTTCATCATTCTGCTTTACATTCTGCTCCCAATCTGCAGAATCTGTTAGTTCAATCTCTAACGATGCTCTCTGCTTTTTCTCATAGTAGCTTTGCCTCGTCTGTTCCTCTTTGGCTGTGACTCCATCCTGGAGAGAATTAGCTGTGCTGCTGCCATCAACACCTTTGTTTATAGATGTTGGAGATCGGCCTGTTTTCCAGTGTAGTCCTGTTTCTCTGACCGCGACTGGCTGAATGTCCTCTCTTCATCCTCTGACATGGGAGCTGGCTCGGAGCTTGTCTGCCTTGCTGTGTGTTTCCTGGACGGGGACGCCTTTAACAGCTGCTTTTTTTTTATCCCTGCTTCTGTCTCCTTGAACCCCAGTCGGCCTCGGCAGATGGCCGCTCACATTGATTCTGGTTCTGCTGGAGGTTTCTTCCTGTTACTGTAAAAGTAAGTTTTTTTTTCTCTCCACTGTTGCTACAAGCATGCTAAGTGTAAGGGAGTGCATTAGAGTCAATGCAACCAACTGGTTTACCTTAGATAGAAAACTTTGAATCAATTTGACTGTATGATCTGGTTGAACTGTAAAGTGTCTTGAGATGAGTTGTGTTGTGAATTGGTGCTATAGAAACAAACTGAATGGAATTGAATTGAGAGTATTTTGCAGAGGGTAAAAATATCTTAATTTTTCTTTACTGGATAGTTTTTACAGTTCAGCTTCTAATTCCTGGTTATTCCATTTTTTCCCCATATTTTTCAGACGTTTACGGTATTAGAGGTAAACCTTTAATTCGTGCAGACAGTGAAAATATAATGAGGGGGATAAATGAATATTGTTTTCATATTAATATTTCACTTATTGTTAGGTGATGTGCCCATTTTTTCCACTATTTAGGTGGTGGATCAGTCAAAACACTTTGTTTCCCCATCTTATCTGACTAGGCAAACTACCAGCGTGGCCTTTTATTGTGGGCAGTCTAAGGAACACCTGTGAACTAATTATGACATCAAATCAGCACCTTCATAAGGCATACCTGTGAGTTGGGATTGATTATCTCAGCCAAGCAGTGCTCACTATCAGATTTAGACTGGTTTGTGCATAATATTTCAGGGAAATGGTGATATAGTCATGATCGCTGCCTTGATAGCTGACCTAATTGTTCATTTCACTCAAATTTTGAATCTTCACACTGTCTGTCTCTCCTCAAATTCTGGGTCCTAAATTCTGAGCATACTACAGATATTCTGTGGAAAACATTTTAGATCTTTGACATCATCTTATAAAAAAATGGGAGCAAAACCCAAAAGTGTTGCGTTTATAATTTTTTTTTTTTTCTCAAATTAGATTATAAGCTACTTTAACTTTAAGGACTCTTTGTAAATACAGGCCCATTTCTTAAAAATCTTAAATGGTAGGAACCAAAAAATTCAGTTTTAGAACCATGCTGTACTTTCCTATGGGTAACAAGCAAATGTCTAAATGTAAAATGTTCTGTAATGAAAAATTGCTGAGTTTAACACACATTTCATTGCCTAAAGTATATATTTTAAGTATTTGCATAGCAAGCTGGATTGTTGAATAGTTTCTTCAAAGCTCTACTTTTCTGCCGTCTTATTTTTTTAAGCCCTACATCTTTTTCTTTGAAAAAAAAGAGTAATGTTTTCTGAGTTTTTCCTTTTTCTGTTTTTAGTCTGACTGTGATATTCATGAGTTGGGGAGTTGGTTTTGTTATCACCGTAGCACGCAGGTGGGATGCTGCAGGCCACGGGTTATGGTCTCCCCAGATATTACTGGTTGCTCTCCACAACGACTCGTTTGAGAACAGAAATGCCAACAGGCATCAATGACTCATCCATCCTCCCTCTGTCTTGATTTTCTCCATTTCACTCGTCCGCAGAGAGGGAGGGGGGGGGGACCCTCTTCTCCTCTTTTGTCTGGGGCTCCCTCAGGGCAGCGTCTCCATTTTTACACACAGCCATAAAGTGTCAGGCGGCCACACAGCAAGCGGCACTTTTTCCAGCACATATAACCCTACGGACATGCTTCAGATATATCTTCTTCTGTTTGTGAATGCAGTGGAGTGAACTCAGAATTTAGCTGGCTGGGACTTCTATCAGATTTTAATGCCTCTGATCTCAAAGAAAAAAAATATAATCCAAGATTAAGATAACCTGACTCTGGTGATGATAAACTGCCATGAAGCGCCTAAGATAACAGGCAAAGAGTGTTTTAATTCACCTTTTTAGTTTGGAACCCCTCCTTTTTGCTAAATAGGTTTGATTTAAGTAACTTAAGCGTTTTCATAAGGAAACGTAAAGGTCATGACTCAGAATCTAAGTCAGATTTGTCTGTACTTTAACTAGGCCATTTAAAATTACACATTTTACTTGATTGTGCATGTTGAGTTATTTTCCTGCTGCATTAAGGACTCTGTTTAAGATTCTCCCTCAGGATGATTTGTTCCGAAGCAGCATTGCATTCCTTAGATCATCACTCTCCTTGGCGCCTGGCCAATAGAGGGCGTTAGGACGCCACCCCACATAAAAAATAAAAAATAATAAAAAAAATAAATAAGAATGAAATTATTAAATGGAAAATTATTTCGAATTATTTTTTATATATATATTTTCTAGATGTGCAAGATACATATTTAATCTTTATTGACGAGTAACACGTCATTTTATTTTTCGTCGGATTAGTGACGTATTTCCGTGCAAGGGCGCAAAAATATTTGCTTATTGACTCTCGTTAAATGTTGTACGTGTGCAGTAGCTCCTCTGCAATACAGCAGTATAGGAGAGCTCTGGGCGCACCAAATGTCCGCCCTGAGGTGGCAGGAACTGTCGTCACAGTTGTTGTGCGTGTGATTGACAGGCTGAGTAGCAGGAGGGAAGTAAACTTACCAAGAGAAGCTGGTATTGAAAATGCCGTGATCAGCTGAACATCAAAATTAGTCAGCAGTCCAAAAGACAGATGGAGACGGTACACTCAGTCTTTTTGCAGGACATGGTTTAGCTTTAAGGCTTGGCTATAATTAGACTTAGACAACTTTTATTGTCATTTGTACACAGACTGTATACAAAGTGAAATTTCGTTGAGTACGTCTTTTCAGACAGTAAATGAACATTTCCATTCAATAAACTGCAGCACTGATCAAATGTAAACAGTGAGGGAGAATAAAACAAGGGGCAAAAAACGCAATGATATGGAAGTTCAGAACATTAATATATATGGTGCAAATATGCAGTATCAGTGTGATGCAGAGTCTGTGACATGATTTAGAGATTTTTCAACAGTTCAGCAGTCTGATGGCGGTGTGGAAGAAACTGTTGCAGAATCTGCTGGACCTGGATCGAATGCTGGGAAGCCTCCTCCTAGAGAGCAGCAGGGAGTCCATGTTAGGGGGTCATTGATGATGCTACGGACTCGGGACACACAGCACTGGGATGAAATGTCTTTTATGTACAGTAGGGAAGAGGAGCCCCGATGATCCTCTCTGCTGTTCTCACCACTCTTCTCACTTTCTTCCAGTCTGAGAAGCTGCAGCCTCCACACCACACAGTGAGACAGCTGGTCAGAATGCTTTCTATGCCTGCAGCGAGGCTAACGCTGTATTCTGCAGCCTTCACTGCCTCCTTACTTTTTCAAACGTCAGGATCTAACCCACCACAGATAAAGACAGGTAAGGCTGATTAAAAGCACTTTTTAGAAAAGATGAAGCGTGAACAATCTGGGTGACTTTAACCAGAAGAAACAGCTATATCTTGATGGCATAGCTCAGTGAGTCATTTTGCTTAACCAAACTATAATCTGTACCAACAAGAGAAAATGTTTTACTTACCCTAGTTTACTTGGTAACGAGTTTGTGCAGCATGCAAGAGAGTGTTTGATTGTTTCTGTCCTCTCCCCTTGTTCTTTGCTTTTAACCAGAGATCTCCAGGGTTCTGCTTTTAACCACAGACACCATAGTCTCTTTCTCTGCCAGTGGCGGCAGGTATGGAATAAAACACCTAATTGTCTGCAATGTGTAGATTTTGGTAACCAATAACACAAAAATCTGCTAATTTTAAGATCCTTGTGTAACTCAGTCTATGCTGATTTGTACTGGCCTTCTGCCGTTGTTGGTTTGTTTTGCCTCCAGCAAACACACTGACTAACTTTGGCGTAGATAGAAAAAGGTCCTTTACCGTTGTGAATACCATCAATGCTGAATTTTGGTTCTTTTAGTAGGTCTAACACTCCTGTGAACCTTCTCACTGGTCCTTGTTCAGGATGCCACTAACTGCGGTGCTCCAAATGTTCCAAAGGTTTGGCAAACAGCTTTTCACACCTTTCCAGACATCTTTCCAAATCTCTGTTCCATTGTGGATTCATTAATTTCTAATTACTTTACATCAGTAAATGACATGTTACTATTTGACTTTTTTTCATTTAGGTGATTGATTCATCCCCTCAGTCCAGCAGTAATCCAGTCCTGGGTGTGGCTAGTATGATTAATCACAGTCACATTATGGGTAAATAAGGGGAAATTTAGCTAGAGAGCCAGGTTGGCTAGGATACTTTTTAACCCCTTTAAGAAAAATAAATGAAACCATCATTTAAAACTCTTTTTTGAGTTTACTCTGGAAATGGCTATTCTTTAAAAGTGATTGGAATATTAATCAGAATAAAGTAATTTACATATATGGTATATTTAAATAATTTAGATTGGTTCAGTTTAATGATTCCACATTGAAGTATTACATGTATTATAAGAACCATTTAGTATTACCATAGTGTAGAAATAACTAAGTCCTGCTCCTTTTCATACTGATATCTGTACATTTATTTCTCTTGTGCTTTATTGTATTTTATGTTAAAAGTTATTGTAGTAAATAAGCTTTAATTGTTTTTTTTAATTCATTAAATGATATTGAGAGGTTACCTAGCTGTTTTTTGTTCAGATTACTAATAACACTTTAATGCAAAGTAACCCTTTCCTTATGGAGTAGAAAAGATGATATTAAGTGGAAACACTGCAGAGTTACACCTTCAATTTCATGAACCTACAAATGTCTAACAAAGTTTAAGGGTTTTCTGCCCTTGTCTGTAATTTTCTTTTCTCACATTTCATTTTTATTTGTTTATGTACAAAGAAACAACTGTTTGGAACATATGTTTCTGTATTTTCCCTGGTCAATTTTTAATCACTTGAATTATAAGAATTAGCTGTGCTGTAGTTCACACCAAAATTTTATGTCCTGCTATCATTATGGGAACTTCTCATTGACTTCTAATAATTTCACATTTATGGCCTTACCCAAACCCTTACCAATCCTAACTATTACAAACCTCCAGCAGAACCAGGCTCAATGTGATTAGTCTTATTCTCCTCTATCAATGAGGAGAAATATGCTGCTCTTTTAAAGTTTTCATTTAGAAAATGAGTTCTTTGCTTGGGATAAAAATGGAAATAAACCCTCGAAAGGTGTCTTGTTTACATGTAGCATCTATGGATGGCATCAAGGAGTGGTGAGAGGTCTAGCCAGAAGATTTAAGGTACTATGAGCGGTAAGTCTTGCAGAGTTTCTTGCAGAGTGAGACAGTAGAATCTTTTAAATGTTGAACTCTGGAGTTGGGAAATCTGAACTTTTGCAGCTACATGTGTCAAACAATAAGATAAGCTGATCCAGGAGCTCTCATGAAGACATAAAAAACAAGTAGGTTGAATCTGTTTCTACAAAGTGGTTAGCATAAAACTATAAAAAATGAATATATCTATAAATACATTGAACTCCACTGGTTTTACCAAAAAATCCAAGAGAAAACAGTGGGTGAAATAAGTAGTGTACACGCCACCAATTTTCTTGGTAAATATTTCTAGAGGTGCTATTGAAATAACATTTTCCCCAGATGTTGGTAAGAATCCATACAATCCACACACACAAAGACATCAAACTTAGATTTCCAGAAATCAAGTTATTTGTAATAAAGTAAAATGACAAAGGGGATAAAGTACTGAATACACTAAATATTATTTTTGTACAATTTTGTACATTGTTGTCAGTGACAGTTACAAGACACTTCCTGTTTGAAGAAATTAGTTCATGCATTGCTCAGGTGTGATTTTGGCCCATTCTTCCACACAAAAACTCTTCAAATCTTAAAGGTTTCGTGAGCTTCTTCCATGAACTCTGGTCTTAGGTTCTTTCGATAGGTTCTCTATTGGATTCAAGTCAGGTGATTGGCTGGGCCATTCTGTTTTCTATTCTATTTTCTTTCTCTGAAACCAGTTGAGTTTCCTCCTGGTAAATAGCAGCAGACCCCCACCCCCCCCCACCGCATAAAATTTGAAGTAGGACTGTAACCCTGATGAATTGCACAGATGGAAGTGTACTTTCTCCCTTGAAAATTTGGCAGAACTACTTTTTAAGGAAATAAGGCCAAGCCACACTCTGGATTGCAAGGAAACCAACAACAAAAAAACAAAACACTGAGAAAATCAAGTGGTCAAAGTGTCTGATTTGAAAATGCACAAGCATCCAAGCGTAGCGTGAGATGTATTTTTGACACTCAAAATGCATCTGGCGTGAAGTTTTTAAAAGTTAAGTTATACAATATTAGGTCTTCAATACTTAGGTGAATTTTACTATAAGAAGTATATCAAAATCTCCAACACTTTTAACTTTGAATTAATTTGATTTAGTTAATTTGATGATCTACAATAATCAGTAAAACTAAAAGAGTAATGAGTAAGCCATTAAATACTATTTCTTGAGACATACTTGCCAAAGCACAATATTTTACCCTTGGTGGAAAAAAAAATGAAGGGAAGAAAGTAAATATTGAAGCCACTTGGTTTCCTCTCAGTCTGCCCATCTGGATGTTCGGCTGCCTCCGGGGGACGATCAACATGGAAGGAAGCTCTCATCTTTTCTTCGCCCCCGGACCTCCCTAACGCCTGTTTTCTCTTTGTCTTACTACCACTCCTCCACCGCTGCACCTCTTTAGGTTTTTCACCATCCACTCATCCCCCTCGTCTTGACATTTACTCTCAAACCTCCAAGAGACTCAGATTTTCTGTATGCATTCTGAGTCGCAGCAGATTAATTATAAATATACACAGACGGAGTGGAGTACCAACCATCTCCTGCTGCCGCTTCACACAAAGCGACTTACCCCTGAGGACTGGAGTCATTATGATGCGGTCATTTAACAAATGCTTTTATCTAAAGTGAGCAGTAATGCATGTTGTATTTTTAGCCTAGACCTTAAGGGGCTCTTTGCAGATTGTTAGGATTTAAGAAGAGTTCACTCTGCAACAGACTGCTTGGTGTACTGTCTATACCAGTGGCTCTCAACCTCTTTTGAGTCACGACCCCAAATTTAACATGCACTGCTGTCCATGACCCCCTGTTCCAAAGCCTGATCAATATACTTCTATGTTACATTTACATAATCAGACAAGCACTTATAAGCAGCAAAAAGAGGTTAACTTTCCAAACAGACAGACAATTAAAATGCAAATAAATAATCTAAATACTTTTTTATATAAAACAAAATAACAGCATGTGCTAAACTTTAGCAAAACAAACATTTTTAATTTTAAACATTATGTTTACATAACATTATGAAAGATAAAGACTAAAATCCTCTTAACCCACCGGCCTCCTGGGGACGAGAACATGAACCTTGGAATAAACCAAAGTCACGAAACAGACAAACAACAATCAAAGATCTGGCCCTGATAGCTGGTGACCCGTATAAAGGCGACTGAGCAGGTGGATGAGATGAATGACAATTAGAGATCGGCCAGAGTTAGGCAGGAGAGTGACATGAACAATTAAGATCAGCTATCAGGGCAAAGCTCTGGGCAGAGATGGCAAAAGTACTCACTTTCCATACTTGAGTA
>NW_015150635.1:1071089-1073905 GCF_000732505.1 Cyprinodon variegatus | reverse complement strand
GTAAGGAGTAGAAAGTACAGATATTTGTGTAAAAATGTAAGGAGTAGAAGTAAAAAGTCGCCATAAAAATAGGTAGTAAAGTAAAGTAAAAATATTAGAAGAATGTACTTGAGTACAGTAACAAAGTATTTGTACTTCGTTACTTCCAATCTCTGGCTCTGGGAATGCTTCAACATTACCTGTGACATTGCTGCACTGGTGGTTTTGGTGAAGCCTAGGTACGGCTAAAAGTAATTGGTTTTAAGTCCTAAAATGCCTGTTTCTGGTCAGCCACTCGCCGTCCTTGTAATGTGTGGTTGGAATCCATACTAATTTTGCACATTTATATTTTTACAAAATGACTTGCCGACCCCCAGAAGGTGTCTCACAACCGCTATTGGGGTCTGGAACCCAAAACTGAGAATGGCTGGTCTATGCAACAGCCTTGGTCCATATGTAGGACACATAAACATAGCCAGTGGGAGAGATGTTCTATTCCATGTTGTGATCTGTTGGAAGATCTGAGCATGTCCAAGACCTCTGAAGACGTTTGTGTGTTTGCAGGAGCCATCCCTGAGAGGGAATAGTAAGCATCCCTCCTGTCACAGCTCTCTCAATGTCTCTTTCTTTTTTTATTTTTCTGAGGAGCAACTTTCTCTCTCGAGCTTCTTCGAGCTACTTTATAAACCCGAATCACTCTTTGTTGCCAGAATCCTCCATCGCTCCATCACTTTTTTCATACTCCTCTTTTCTTTAATGAGTTCTGTTATGAACACAGGGGGCAGCATCTAGGGGCCAATTTGGATTTCACATCAGATCAGATCACAGAAAAGCTAAGAAAATAAGGGGAGGGTACATATACACAACTTCCCCCTCTTTTCAGCTGCGCTCTCTAGAGAAAACCTTGCATCTGCCTAGTGCTGTCAGGGGAATAGCTGCCCCCCCCAGAGCCACCATTTTGGAAGCATCCTGTGGAACATTGAAACACCAGAGAAAGCTCCTTGGAGAGATTTAAGGAAGAAAATGCTGATACGCTCATACCTGCATGAGGTTGGTTAACTTTATACTTCTGCCTAATGAAGGCTTTTCTTGCTGGGTTACATACTGTAGCTGCAGGAGCTGTAGGCGGATTTGGTAATGGGTTGAAAGTTTTAACAGCCTTTGACTTTCAGTCTCGGACCTAATTTATGTCCTTCAAGCAGAAGCGCAGCGGCTGACATGACTGGATTCACCAAAAACCCTTCAATTTTGTCAAAAATCTGACCTCTGCAGACAGTCTGGAAGAGCAATGGGTTGGTAGTTGGATTTTCCAGGTTCAGATAAGTATAGAAAATCACTTCCATTATGCCTTTGTTAAATTAACTTATAACGTCTTACTGCTAGAGTTTATTTGCAGTTATATAAATATCTCGTTATGCTGTTTTTGTTTGTGATTTCTAACCATTTTTAAAGTAAAGTAGAAATGTTTTAATTTTTTCAATTAAAATACATATCTTCTTTTTATTTGTTTAAAAGTTTGATGAATTAAAACTCCAACACAAGAAAAATGTGGGGTTGTTGTCAGTTGTGATCAAAATTGATTGCTGCACCAGCCTAAATATACCATGCCCTCTATTAGAAAAGGTAGTGGCAGCGTCATACTGTGGGAATGCTGTATAATCCTCCACCTGTCATGATAGACTTTTCATAGATCCACATTTAGTTGTAATGGTAGATTTTGAGAAATATTTATTTTTGATTTAAGACCAATAGAGTAAAACACTGTAAACTGTTTAATTTTTAAATGTAAATAAATTCCCTCCCAAACACCAGGTGTAATTTAGACGTTGGTTTTTAGGTTAAAACTTGTCGGTCCATCATGGTCTTGATTTAGTCCAAAAAGCATTGTTGAAAATGTGTCTGTTTGGTTGGTCTTGAAAACCCAGTTTTCAAGGACCTGGAAAAACGATCTAGAGATAAGTAAAAATGTGTTAAATTAAGTGTACTTACCCTTAATTTGAGTAGGTAAATGAGATAGTTTGCAGATGAAATGAGTATTTTTACTTTTAAATCAAGATAATTTGATAATTTGCACTTTAAATAAGACAATACAATTGTGTTTTCTTATTTTAAGTGTAAATTTGTGTTGTTCCATTGGCAAAATGTCTCTTTTACCTTCTTAATTCAAAAACAAATGCACCTTTTTTAAGACAAAATTACGTATCTTGATTTCGCTTTTTTCAATTGTTCAACAATCTAAAAAAATTACAGCTTTTCACCTTTCAACCAAATGTAGACTTTGTTTGGACATATATCATATCGTCTTTACCATGCCCTTTCTACCAGTTTTTGCTGGATGGGTTGTGACTTACCTACATCACTGTGTTGTTACAATGGATTCTGGGTAAATTACGTATTGTAGGTCCTGTACAGTAGCTTGAGCTAATGTCAAACTTCTTAAGTATGAACCAAAGCCAATTGAAATAGATGATAATATAGAAATACCAGAGTCAGCTCATGAAAACTTTGAGGCAGCCATGTGTAGCATTTTCTATATTTAGACCAGTCAAACACAATCCAATAAGAGGCAACTCAGGAGAGGTTAGCCTTCCTGTGTTTACTCTTTAGGTCCAGTTCTTTAGGTTCCAGTGTGACCTAACTGTGTCATCAACCTAGCATGATCTCCATCGGTGAAAAATGGACCAAAGGATTTTTGAAGAGATTATTTTTACATATCACAAAATGCTATTTTTATATTAGTAGGACATTTAAATCCTATTTAACCTATTTTAATCGTTTAAAACGATGGTGGTGATACATTAGCCTGGGTGCCATTCCGAACTTAGTCCCGCCCAAAA
>NW_015150635.1:1069370-1070713 GCF_000732505.1 Cyprinodon variegatus | reverse complement strand
GCTCTATGGAGCAGTATCAGACACATATTCTGACTAGAATTGAGTAGGACTACGTCAGGCTAGTGATACATCATCCAACAGCCCAAACCAAAAATTCATCACTTCTATAGAAGAGTATAGATCAAAGTATAATCATGCAACAGGATAGCCCAGTCAAGGACTTTACATCAAGTATAGACTATGGAAACTCTTAGCAACTGATCTTCACAAATACCCTCCATTCAGTCGGACTGAAGTTTAGCTATTTTCCAAGGGAACGGGCAAAAATAGTTTTCCCTAGTCGTGCAAAGCTGAAGACATCACACTAAACGTGTGCATACACTGCAGCTGTATTTGTAGCAAAAGGCGGACCACACAGTGCCTACCTGGGGGTAAGAGTGTTCTAAAGTAAAAAAATGAGAAAAAGTTCAAGAGGTATAAATAACGCAGTTCTGTGCAGAGAAGGGAACTAAAATAACTTCCCTTCTGAGAATAACTTCCTCCCTAAAGCCAGATACCGTTGTGACAAATGACAAAGCTGACATCCATTTCTCTGGCAGAGACTGGGATAAAAAAGAAGAGCTTCTCTGTCTTTCTGTCTTTCAGCTTCCACAGCACACATGCCAATCAAAGCAAAAACCGCACACAATGCTTGACCTCAAACCTCTGAAGTTTGCCCTCATTATTTTCTTTCACCTGCGTTAGAGCAGCTGGATTGATCAAGAAAGCTTTGCAAAGGAAGTATTCTTTTGTCAGCCATATGTGAGAAGCAACCCCATCCTCAATAAGTTCCAGAGTACAAAGGACAAGGTTTCTTTTTTTTCTTAGGGGGATGAAGGAGTAAAAGTTAACAGAAGAAGACCTTGATGTGTAGCAGGCAGATTTCATTAAACAAAACAGTCAACAGTGAGTTTAGCACCCTGAGGGAATAGTTCGAGTTGACCTTTTTCAAACAATGTAAGGACAGTGGTTCGAATTTTAACAGTTGGTATGGTAGAAATTCTGCCTGATGACCTCAGTAGTGGCATTAGAAATGTTATGCAATAACTCTACATTCAATGCCCACTCTCTGAGCTGGGGGGGTATTTAATCAAATAACTTTCAGACTGTTGTATATTCTTCTAGAACACAGGCCCAACTAGCTTTGTGTTGGGACAATGAATGAAAGTGTGAATCAAGCTCAGCCATGTTTAAACAATCTAATCTGGATACAGATAGCCTGGGTGCCATTCCGAACTTTGTTCCGCCCACAACGTTTGAGGTCGGGAAGTTCGGTCTGGCATTGCTCAACAGTAGCGCGAGTATGCTAGCACAATATCTGGCGGGCCAATCAAATTGTCAGGGCGGGCTTTATACGATGATGG
>NW_015150635.1:1064498-1069068 GCF_000732505.1 Cyprinodon variegatus | reverse complement strand
TAGAGTATTTCAAGGACCTTAAACTGAGCATATAAGCAGCACAAAAAACACCAAATATATTTCCTATTTATAAAAAAAATGTTTGAGCCTGAAAAAGACAGAGCTAGAGAATTCCAAAACAAACTGTATGACTCTAAGTGGAACTCTAAATTGGATGATTAATTTTCTTTTACCACTGCAGTTATAGCCACAAAAGCAAACCCCCAGCTTTGCCAACACAAGCTAAATAAGATTTAATGAATGCAGCAAGTAAAGCTGCAGTACTGTTGTGGACAATCAATAAGGTAAAGTCAACAACAGCAAGATTTTTTTTTAATTTAAGAGCCAAGGTTTTAATGAGATGCATTGTCACTGGTTTCCTCTGAGGTTACTATTTTCTGTGATTGTTTTTGTCCTGGACTGTTCTTACTTGATACTAATTGACATAAAGCAGCCCCATAGCTAACCCACATTCTGCTGAGGGACTCCTGAGTGGGGTAAATGTTTGTTGTTGTATGGGCTTGAACTCCCGCTGTGTGATTAAAGGACAGCCTACACACCACTCAACTTGGCTGCCGCTTCAATAGCAGGAGGCTTGAGCTTGTTTGCAGAAGTGCATCACTTTTGTGTACAGCATGAAGAAAGGCTGTGCTAAAAAACCCTGCAAAGCATAATATAGTAATAAACCATAAGATACCAAGTTTTGTGGCCATATAGAGAGAAAGAAATAACATTTGTGCTGTGTGCAAATCTGTTTTTTTTTCTGAAGCAAAGTAGATTAAAATATGTCTACAAGGTGTTTTATTTAGTTTTTAAGGAAATATATCTTGATCCAGAATATAACAAATTTCTAACTGTATTATTCTTACTAGGGTTTTAAATTCTTAATAGGTTTGCCTCATGCTTTAGGCAATGCATGCTATTTTTTTATTTGGCTAAAGGTACACAGAAAGATATTTGAAACTACTTTTGATTTCACTCACTCCACTAAATATTTCATTTATATATTTTTTAGAGGAAATAATAATGATAATGTAATTCTTTGTTGATCCCTGGGGAAATGAAAATTTCCTCCCAGCTCTTGGAGATTAGAGGTCAGGGTCTACTATACAGGGGCATCCCTGGAACACAACATTTCTATGAATTGCCCAAGGATAGATAAGAAGAGCAGACATATGGGAACTTACAAATTTCTTCAGCTCCGAGGTTTTATCTGGCATTGTTAATCAAGATGCTTTCTTGTATATTTAGATAGAAAAGGCGAATATAACCCCTCAGTTTGCTTTGACTGGACCTATTGCTTGAT
This sequence comes from Cyprinodon variegatus, assembly GCF_000732505.1. Taxonomy (NCBI): domain Eukaryota; kingdom Metazoa; phylum Chordata; class Actinopteri; order Cyprinodontiformes; family Cyprinodontidae; genus Cyprinodon; species Cyprinodon variegatus. Next base: position 1,067,783 of record NW_015150635.1, on the reverse strand, counting down.
ATGAAAAAAAGTGGGACACTAAGTGTGTCATGATGGGTTTCAGAAAAGCCCAATATGCAGAACACCACGGAAACAGATGAAAAGTTTAACAATGTTTATTGATTACAGGCTTATGGAATAAACACAGGAACTGGTTCAGGCCTGGGGGCAGGTTCACTGGAGTCTGTGAAGATGACAGTTCAGTTAGCTTAGGACTTGAAGATCTTGAGTTAGAGAGTTTCTGAAGAATACCTTGATTCGCTTTGAGAGAGGAACTGTTGGGTCCAGAGACTGTTTTGTTCAGCAGAGTCCAATAACCGCTTCAGCGTCTTACTTCTGACTTGAAGGCAGACCTTGGTTTTGGGTTTCCTAGGGTTTTGCTAGGCTCAGGTGCTAACCAAACTGGATCAACACTGCAGCGTTGAGGCAAGGTCTGAAGGCAGGTTATAAAGGAGAGGATCCTCTGATGACGAGATGCGCCTCAGGTGTGTAGGAGGCTCAGCTCAGGAGGATCCACGGCGCACTCTGCTGGAGAAAGGTGGAAACGCTCCAGATCCCAACAAAGTGAATGTTGAGTCACATTATAATAATGTTGCTGCTGGTCTTCTGTGTAGGTGTGCTGTTACCTGAGTCCCACCAAATTTGAAGTAATCATAAATGAACATAGTGTGAGTAAAACACAGCCTAAGCTGCATCAGTTGAAACAGAAGTTTTTTTTTATTCTCGATAATAATAGGTATTTTTTTGAACAGCAGTAATAAAGACATGCTTGAGAATAGGCATGTCTCATTGTATTACATTTGTTCCACATCATGTCAACCACAAATCCAGAAAATTTCAGACCTCTACTTACAACACCTCCAGAGCTGTGGGGCTTTGAACGCTTCACCAGCGTCTCCAAAACTCTCGAAATGTGCCAGATTGTGCCAAATAATTTTACTCAACTATTTGACCCATAGAATAACACTGAAGGATTTTAGAGACTACAAAACATTTATGAAGCAAGTGTATATAACAAAATGTAACATTCATAAACATAAAATAACATAAAAGTCTATAAAAAAAAATAGTGAAACTGCTCCTTTTCAAGCTAAATTAAGCCCCAATGGCTTTTCTGGGCTGTATTTATTTATTTTTTTGGCCTTAGGCATTGTAATAAAAGAAAATTAGTGTCCGAACTTCATAAATATCGGAGCATTGTAAGTAATCTGCTTGGAACTGTGTACACTGATAAAGTCTTAGCAGTGTATTTCACTCTTACGCCAGCCGGTAACACAGCCCTGCTTTATGAAACCCGACCATGTCTACCCTTGTTTGAAACCTTATTTCATTGGCTACAAAGCCAAAGAGCTCACGTGGTCTTAACCAATAACAGCAGGACTCTATGAGGCAAAATATCGCTCTATTCGGTGCGTCATTGGCTGACAGGCAAGGTGGGAGACTTGGACTGTCCTTGACTCAAACCACATCATACAAAGATGAGGACACATTTGTGTTTTAGGTAAGAAGAAGATGTAAAGCAGCGGTCCCCAACCTTTTTAGCGCCATGGACCGGTTATACGTCAGACAATATTTTCACGGACCGGCCTTTAAAGTATGGGGGGTAAATACGATCAAATAAAATGATACGACTGGCATAAAATCAAATACAAACAGCTTAAAATTAAAACTCACAATTATCTTGAATTAGTGGGAGTCCTGAGCTTGTTTCTCCGAAACAAGCCGGTTCCATCTAGGCGTACTCGGAGACAATGACACACTGAAGTGTGCTCCTGATGTCCAGTCTGCTCCGTAGCTTTGTTTTAGTCGCTGTAACCGCAAAAAATCCCGCTTCACAAAGATAGGATGTTATAGATAGGATGCGTCTTGACCTGAATTAACTTGTGTCAAGATGACAGATGCACCGACTGATGTAATTGGGAGGATCAGATCCTGCAAATTGATTGATTCAATTGTCTATGTGGAGGGCTTTGAACCAACTTGTGTTATGAAGTGGCCCCATACGAATAAATTGAATTGAAACTGAATTGATAAGGCACACACAGCTTATTGAAATCCATCTAATTCAACTCAAATGCTTATTCAGATATTAATCAACACAAAGATTATTGGATGTTGATTAAAGCTATAATTTTGTTTGTGCAATTTAAAGTGCACCTATTATCATTCATTTAAGGGTTGTTTATTTTTCCCCCATGTTGTTCATTTCACAGCAAAAATTTAAAATTCTATCACTGCTGAGTGTGTTGGCATTCAGATAATTAAATGTAAGGGGTTCCTCTTTTCTTACATGATGGTATATTTACCGCAGTGACAGATTGTTCATTTGCCCAGCTCACTCCTTTGCAAAGCTGCTAAATGAGGCATCGTGGGGCCCCGGCACGTCTGTGTAACAGCCTGGACGGAAACTGACTGAGCCGAAAGGAGTGGAGAAGTGATGGAAAGACAATCTGTTCTGACCTAATGGTGTCATCTGTTGAGAAAAAAAGACTGAGCTGTGGTCCATGGCTGCCCTGGTCACTTTTTTTTCTCCACAGGAGTTTCAGACATTCCAATACAAAGCGGTGATGGCTTTTACTGCTGCAGCTGTTTACAATCCTTAGCTGACAGCTTGGCTGCATTGACAATGTCTCTAGTGTTCAAATAAGGGTTTAAAAGGCAGTTTTGTAACAAGTAGGCTTGAGAATGACAACATCACCTTGGTAATGACTGGTAAACCTGATGGCCAGGATTAATCCCTTTGAAATTGTAGTTTAAAGGCTATTTAGAATTTAAAAACTTTACTATGTTTTTGTCTTTTTTAGATATTTTCCAAAATCGGGGTTATTTTGTTTCAGCTCCAGTGTTACAAGAACATTGATTAGCCAAGGACACCTGATTAATAATAATAGTAATGGCTGAAGAAACCTTTAGAAACAGGAAGACATACTGAAAGTGGTAATAAATGATGTACAACCACACCAGTATGGCCCTGAACGAGCAGATGGATCTTTGATGAGATTAAACAGTAAATGAGACTTAGAATCTGATTAAAAGGACCGATGGGAGGACAGAAGCAATGAAGTTGTAACTTTGGAAAGGTGAGAACACATAACTCCCCAGATCACTGTACAAGCCGTGTACTAAGTGCACACAGTTTGTTAGTTTGCAGCCAAAGTATTATTTGTATATATGCCTGTATTGTGTAACATCTGACATATAAAATACCATATCTGTCTACAATATTCTTAATGCATCTATCTATCTATCTATCTATCTATCTATCTATCTATCTATCTATCTATCTATCTATCTATCTATCTATCT
>NW_015150635.1:1063139-1064223 GCF_000732505.1 Cyprinodon variegatus | reverse complement strand
TGTGATCTGGAAAACCATATCTCAATAAAAATTTGAAAAGAATATAAGGAAAACAGCTAAACTTTTTTAAGATTAAAAATATTTTTTGAAGTTTACTTTCTAGATCACATTTTGTTTCAAATATCGATTTACAACAAAAAGTTTTCTTTGAATTTTTTATTTAGAAAATGTGTTCCTTGCTTGCAAAGATAATTGGAATAAAATTCACTCCATTATTTTGGGGTGAGCTGCACTTTAAGGTGGTTTTTGCATATCTCCAGAACCGAGAATCTCTTAGTGACTCATGCTTATATCCAGTACTCGCTTTTAGAGGGGATGAAGGGGGATGGCATCCCCCTTCTTTAAAAAATCTTAAAAATATCCCCCTTCTCAAATGACCATCTCCCCATACCACTGCAACATTTTATCACTGAATGTGTAAATTTCTATTATATATTAACAGTAATGGGGATAATATTGCCCTTTTAACGCCTGACAAAATTACTGTGGCCCAGTGGGCACATGCCATTTGATTTTTGACTGCAGTGGCGAAACCAGCTGAGCAGGTGACGGTGTTCTGAACAGCATCATGGCCAAGCGGCAAAGACAACGCGATTTTATGGACTTATTTTTATAAACTTACCATTGTGTCACTACAGAGATGGGAACTCGAGTTTGTGACTCGTACTCGAGTCGCACTTAAGTCGCATATTTAATGACTTTAGACTGGACTTAGACTTGCATTTGAAGGACTTCAGACTCGACTTGTGAACAATATTTAATTTCTAAGTGTTTTTTGTTTTACTAACTTGACTGATCGCCGCTCACCTTACCCGCACACAGCAGAGGTAAAAAAACACACAAAAAAAACGGCAGAGGGGCTGTCAGACTGTCACGTAGCACTGACGTCACTGACGCAACGCTACGTGACATATATGCCCGCGCGCCCATGCGCATGTATGCATGATCGACAAGCCAAGCTTTAAAAACTTCATGGCAGTTGTAGAGGAGAAATATGTTGTGAATAATGTTGTGAATTGGCACTAAATAAATAAACTGAATTGAATTTAAAATACTGCCCGCCAAGTCGGTTCTGTCTGTTCCA
>NW_015150635.1:1059452-1062065 GCF_000732505.1 Cyprinodon variegatus | reverse complement strand
GTCTCAGTGACGGAGATGAAAACACAAGGAGAAACAAGCAAGCACGCAAATTATTGCACTTATTTTAATTAATCAAGTGATTAGAATTTATTTTACGATTAATTGATAATTGTGACAGGCCTTCTCAAGACTTGAGACTTGACTTGGACTTGCAAAAAAAGACTTGTGAACATGTCTGTGTCACCAAATATGTAGAAGTCCTAATCTCTGGAGATAGCGGAAGCATGCAAAACTAGGTAAACTAGGTAAACATTTTTCTGTCTTTAAAGTTGCCATGAAACACCAGAATTAGTGTAGGGTTTACAGGCATTGCTGAACATTCAAAATCTGCATTTTGGCCAGAATCTAGAAAATGTTGGTGAGACAAGTGGAGCTGTGGCCGAGAGCAGTGGAGAAAACCTGGAGGAGAGAATTAAAGTTTTGAAAAAAGCATTTTAATTAAGCAATTTCAGACATGTGTTAAGATTATTATCTTGAAAGCACTGCCAAATGTGATGTTGATGTCTGGCCAATGGTCATAAATGAATTGAATGTTGACATCTGGCTGCAAGGCCCCTCATGTGACTTGCAGAATGCCTGTTGTCTGATCAATGATAAATAGCTTAGAGCTTAGTTCGACGAACCTGTTAAAAAGTTTTAACTCATTCATTGCCAGCATGTAGCCTTGCTTACCTAAAATTAGCTCATAAAAGCAATACTGATTTTCTTGTAAACAGTCTATTTTATAAATAAATATTTGAAAGGTCAGTACAATTATTAGATTTTAAATAGGCTTATTTCATTTTAAACAAATTTGAATGTTTTTGAATTTGTTAGCAGTTTTTTTCAGATTTTGAAAAATTGTTTCAGCTGTTTTATTTAATTAATGGAATTTGAATCAGAAAATACTTGACTTGAAAGCATTATGACTCATTTGCAATGTTTTGTGAGGTTTTGTTCCCGAATCTTAATGGTTTCATTGCCAAAAGATTTTAAAATCAAAACAAAATCAAAGAAGTGTCTTACCATGACTATGAAGCTGATCGCAGTGGGAAATTAGTCCCTAACTCTGTAGGGGCAGTGATGTAAGGTGTCTTAGTCAAAGTTAATGACCGGCGTACCTGACATGTAACAGCCATACCATCCGTATTGCTTTAGATCAATAGACTATATTAATTAGGCTATGTATACTAAAAAAAAAAAAAAAAATACACCATCACCGTTCTTTTTTTAACAAATAGACTACTTCTTTTATCAGAGTGCATCCTTTCTATCTGTGTCTCTGCTCTGGACATTTCCAAACTCTAAGCCCAGAAGGAGGAAAATAAATCTGCCTTGTTTGCTAGCCAACACATGCAGTGGGGACCAGGTGGGTAGTCTACTCTGCAAAACCATCACACTCTATCCCTCCTCAGTAGCCTTGATGCGTCTTATATTAATGTGTATGTGTTTTTTCTTTCTCACTTTCAGTATTGGAGTCACGTTTCTTTAGTTTGACAAAAAAGACTTCTAGAGGGTGGATTAAAAGACACGCATTCTGATCCTTATAGGAGGTGTCTGGTGTTACTGGGTAATGATTTACAATGCTCAGGAGTGAAGGCAGACAGGGGCTGATGACCTGTGGAAGTATAGCAGAGCAGGAAGCGTCTGATTGGCTTTGACGTAACGTACAGGTGTATGCGTTACATGGGCATTCTGCACCGACCAGAGATGAAAGGATAACTGTTGCTCATCTCCTCTTCAGATGCCTAATAAAAATGATGCAACCTACTGAAAGAAAGAGTCATCATAACAAAATACCAGACCTCTGGTAATGTATAAAGATGCCATAACACAGGGGTCATCAAACACATCCTTTCAAGTCAGCTAAACTTTGAGCAAGAAATTTCCACCATCCTTCCAAATTGCTAGTTGGCTGATTTCAACAGGACGCTGGTCTTCTTTGCAAATAATGAGCAAGTAATGATGGTGTGTCCGTATGTGTGCTTTGTGGTGGTAGCGCAGCACTCCAAAGGTAGATGAGTGACCCACTCGGAAAAGGTCACCCACACTACAGGGCTGATGTGGCGAGGCATCCTCCACTCAGCAGCTAATTAAATGTCAGCAAGTCAGTCTGAACAATGAAGCAGAAGCAGATGGGAGGAGAGAGTTGGAGGTAAAACGTGGGAGAGAGACAGACAGGTAGACAGGGAATGGGCCCTGCTGTAAATGTCATCTGTTACACAAGGCTTGGCTTGTTGGCAGTGGAGAATACAGGAACTAAGAAAGAAAGAAACTCTTAGAGACGTGGTTTGTCAAGAGTTTTTGAATATATATTCTCCAGGTGCCTTATAATGTGTAAAACATAGCTTTAGCTACTATCCAGGCTATAAATGACAATGTTCCAATTACATCGGTGGGTCTTTACAACAGGATATGTCAAAAGTACTTACTGTACAGTCTTCACTTAAAGGGGAACACCAGTTCTTTTTTACATTGGCCCCTTGATTTTACGTTATTACATCATGTTATACTCAACCATATTGGTTTTGAGTCCTTTGGAGCTGTTCCGAAGATATTGCGTTAGGTTATATCCAAGTAACATCTTCCTATGGGCAAACGACTTGAAGGCACAAACTAAACTTCATAATTTAT
>NW_015150635.1:1043458-1059046 GCF_000732505.1 Cyprinodon variegatus | reverse complement strand
AAAAGAATGGTGTTCCCCTTTAAGCAAAAGAGGTTTGGTGTAGAGAGTAGCCCTAAAAAGGCTTTTGTTTGGGCTACTCTATAATCATGAAACTCAACGCTACTCCAGACATTTTGAATTGAGAAAGCTTCCAGGATGGGAAGCGAAACATCTTCAAATTTGGAAACAAAGTCCAGTGGATTGTTTTTTAACTTTTTTTGGAATGACTATGACCTGGATGACCTGGATGACCAGCATTTTGATATAATATTTTGGTCAATTATCAATTCATGATTCAATATTGTTGTTTATCTCACTTTAAGAAATGTGAGAAAATTAGGAAAATTATTATAAGGTAGTTGTTTATTTGCTCTGGTTATTCAGTGGTTTACCTTCTTCAAAATGTAACTATCAGCATTTTACCAACCAGGAAATAACCTCCATGGCTGTGCTTTGTCCCTTTTTAGGTCCAGGAACGTTCATTTTAGTTGTTCTGGTTGGTTGCAGATGATTTGATGGCATAGTTGCTCAGCTCACAGATGTGTTTGAGGGTTCTGCAAGTGCAGGGTGCTCCTTTTTTTTTTTTTCCAAAGGGAAAATACTGGAAGCATCTCCTTTCCCCTGAAAAAAAAGCTGCTGAATAATTCACCATGCCCCAGTTTCTGCCCATTAGGTTGACACACTGCTGGAACTCTCTTGCCTAGAGAAGTTGACAGCTTCCTTACACACACAGAGAAAGTTATACACGCATGCCCACACACTTTTAACAATTTTAGGGCATTAAAAGAGAATTTTCTCTCAAGTTATAGCAGCTAATTCTTGGATATAATTATCCACCTTGGCCTCTTTTCCTCTTCTGTTCTTTTATCCCTTTGAAATACATTATACAATGTGCATACAGCTACTCTACTAATCTGGATGAATCTGTATATAAAAGCTTAATCTACCAAAACAATTCAGTTTAACTGTTTTGTGCATGTTTGAACAAAGAATGTGATTTTTAATCTAGCTAACTAATCAGTGCGTGCATTTTTTAAAAAAATGGAATAAGAAATGACAGGGAAAATGGAAGTAGTTTAAATATCCTCTACCATCCCCAATGGGTGCAGGGAAAGAGAGGGAAATTTGGCTGATTCCATACCAGTGGGTTCAATCACAAAATGCAGTTTTTGCCCCCAGAGTACAAGATTTACATGTTATCCCAATGCAGAGGGCGACTGAGGAACGTGTGAGTAAAAGTAAGGTGAAGGACGCAGTTTTATGAAGGGGAACGGCATGTTCTTGGTGTTGAATCGAAGCAAGAAGGCTGCCACACTTCACGTAGCTTTGCTTCACAACAACTAATCAGAGACTAGACGGGGAGGCCTTTACCAATCCAAAATGTGAAGACTGAGATGTGAATACAGGATGAAGTATGGAATGCTCTTAAGAGATATATAGGTAGCTTTTAAAAAAGCCGTTTTTATTTAGCCCTAGTTAAAGGTATACCTGAGGACTTTCGCAGATTTTGGAAAAAAACCAACCTCTCCACTTGAAAAAAAAAGCACATGCACAACCCTGTACCTGCTCCTGGGAGGGAACGCCTATTAAAAGCGTGCGAGAGCATGCACAAGACCATTTCTCCTTGTACACGCTCTGTTAAAAGTTGCTGTTTGCACCGCTGAAAAGAAGATTTGCAATTTTTCCACTATGTCAGACTCACCACCGGTAAGTGAAAATGGGGATGAGCATGTAGGATGGGCTTACATAAACATATCACCAGAATGATTGACAATTAGGAGGACCACTTATCCTCCACTATACTTCTAAATCATTTGTCCTCTTCCAGTGCAGACACTGCTCTCTGGCCCCCCTTTCCCTACGGACTTCTCATATGTATCCCTGTTGTTCCTTAGCTCCAGAGGAGGGGCATGGCCGACTGCCTCATCCTATTGCAGGTACAAATGAAACCACCTTTAGAATTGTTGTCGCTTGCCAAGTGGATTTCTGGAAAATCCTGAGACGAGTAAAAGCACAGAAATTTGAGCAAAACTTTGCCACAGGGAATTACCCAAGGCTCACACAGACTCCGGTCTTACCGTTGCGGTGCGGTGGGTGCGGCGCCGCAGTGATTCCAAGTCATTAAAAAGACGTAAACCTCTCTCACCGGCTGCTGAGCTGTCCGGCTGCGGTTACCGAGACACTCCGGCGCTGCAGAAAATTCCGCAAGAAAGCTATCCTTGCGGCGTGCCGGAGCCCTCCGCAACAAGCTCTCGCAAATATCCTTATTTGGGCCGTGTTATCGCGTGAAGTTACGTGAACTCAAGTGAACTTCTGTTAAATCTCCGGACCTGTTGCCGGAGCCGCAGAGCCACACCTCACCGTAGTCAAAAGGGCGGTGTGAGAGGGGGTGTGCGGGAGTTGCGGTCTCCGTCGGCTCGGTAACCGCACCGGAGCCAGTGTGAGCAAGGGGTTATAGGCCTTGTTTTGAAGTTTTGGTCATATTTTAGCAAAAAAAATGTAATGATCACATTAGGAAACATGTTAATGTTGACTTCATATTAGTCTTTAAGCATTGAAAAGAAGTTTGTCTTGACCTTATAAATAGAAAGTTAAAACACATAAGCATTTGGTTGGTGACCAGGCTGTCACTATTAAGCAGTACATTTTGTAGCATTAAAGTAACACTTTAAGTGTTAAATTTAACACCAATCTGAGTATTTGATCCCACTCTGAATTAGTGTTAAATTAACTTTCTGAGTATCTTACTCCAGTTGTTGTCATGATTCTAAAAGAGTCAATGTACTTTGACACTGCATTTTTAACACTGGGAAAATTACTGTGTCGCTTCTGAGTTGCTTTACTTAACAGTAAAACACATGAAATAATCAGAAATTATCAGAAGCCCAATTTATCCAACTGGAAACTCTTTCCCTAACTTTGCCAGGCCTACAGTCTCAATGTATTGTGTTTGTGATGATGAGGCACCTCCAATCTACGATCTACGCTAAAGAGCTTCCTGTTTAAGATCGATTTTCTGTCATGATGTTGTTCCATCACCAGAAGTAAATGACGTGTTTCTGAGGTTTTAAAGTTTTGGATTTTTCACTCTAGCTGAGGTTTTATGGTGTCAGGATTCTGCCATAAGTTCACACATGCAATAAATACTCAGAAGAGCAGCATTACTTCATAGACACTCCGAAACTACTCCTCACATGCATTTTACATGTCACAAATAGAGTACCACGTGACCCCAATATATCACACATATGTTTGTTCCTTCTTTGCAAATGTGTGTTTTGATTTCCACACTCACACAGCCTCCCTCCTCCTTACATGTGCACCTGTTTCTGATCTCTCCTGTCAACTTTTGTCAATTCAAAAGCATTACTCAGCAGAAAAACTAACCTGCCTGTGATTGGCTACTTTTCAGGAAATCCTGCATTTTGAGTTGCGATGCGTTATCAAGGTAACCATGTAAAATGTCTTCCCATTTCCAGTGAACGTTTAAGGCAGCAGAAACTATTTGGCTATTTGACCAGAACTTCTATTGTAGGTGTCCTATAACTAGAACTAGATCTGCACTTATAGAACATTCAAAATGTGCATGGATATATATATATATAAAACTGTAACTGGAGTGTGTAACAAAAGTAATTTCCCTCTGGGATTATTAAAATATTTCTGATTCTGATGGATAGTAGTTTACATGCATGTGTTTAAAAAAAACTGCTCATGTGAGTATTTATTACACATGTGGGTTTTTGGCAGAATTCAGATGCAATACATTTTATTTAGTTGTTGTCATGATTGGTTTTATATCAAACCCACATGCAGAACACAACGGATGGGTGGGTAAAAGTTTAACAGAGTTTATTTGAGATATTGACACACAAAAACATGAACTGGATCTGGAACAGGTCCGGGTTGGGTTCACTGAAGTCTGCAGAGATGATAGTTTGATTAGCTGGGCAGGCAGATGATTAATGAGTCCTTTTAGATAATTCTGATTCTACCTTGACGGGGTCCAGGCTTCTCTTGTGAGAGAGGGAACCGTTGGGTCCAGAGACTGTTGGTTCAGCAGAGTACACAAGCAGCTGCAGCGTCTAGCTTCTGACTTTGAATGGCAGACCTTGATCAGAGTTTCCAGCTCTTCACAGAGAGCAGCTGGGGAAATCCAGACAGGAATCTTCAGGTTTGGCTCACCAGGGCTGGAAGGCAGGTTAAGCTCACCCAGAGCTTCAGGCTTGAGACAGGTTTCCTGTGAGCAAAGACAGAGGAAGGTTAGAACCAGTTTTCTCACTTAGAGACAACTTAGATTCTTTCAGGTAACAGAGGCTCAGGTTGCTAACCAAACTAAGGTCAACACTGCGGCGTTGAAGGAAGGTCTGGCAGCTGCTTATGAAGGGAAGGTCTCCCTGATGAGTAGATGCGTCTCAGGTGTGCTGGAGGGCTCCAGCCCAGGAGACCCACGGCGCACTCTGCTGGAGGAAGGTGGTACATCCCCAGATCCCAACAGTTGTCATTTGTAACCTCAGTTTGTTTTCTGTCAAGCTCGGAACAATTGGACCCAGTATTTGAGGCAGACAATTTTCTGTTGTTTTTGAAAACTGACTTGCAATGAACAGTGTTAGAGTCTAAGGCAGGAACCTCTGCTGAACATGTGAGTCACTAACTTGGTCTTATAGTTCAGTCCGACCCCAGGGGATGAGGCTGGATACTGTTTGTAGACTGCCAAACGAGATGCGGCAGGTGCCGCCCATGGAGTCCCAAATGCTTATGTCTCAGATGTCGAAGGACAGGAAGGAGATCAGAACCAAGCAGACAAAGGAAGGCAGGATAATTCAGAGGGCGAAGCCAAAGCCAGTGTCGAAGACCTGCCGAGGAATCAGAAACAGGAGATCAGAGGTACAAAGAGGTAAAATCCAGGATGGTGTCAGGAAACAGATGAGAAAGGGGACAGGAAGGCTCAGAGGTCCAACGGCAGAATGGGTCCAGATCAGGAAATCAGAAAAACTCAGGTATGCTAGAGAACTCTGACCAAAGGCTCAGATAATTTGGTACTGATGACTGGTCAGTAGGCTGGTTAAATAGAGGCTGGAGCAGGTGGATCAGATGAGCAGTAATGAGAACTGGGCGCAGCTAAGCAAGTGAGTGAAATGAGTAATCAGACCAGACATCAGTGCCAAGATCATGACAGTTTTCATAGGATTTTAGAATGGGTTTGCTAGTTTTTATCATTAATGCTTACTTTTAGTTTAGTTTCAATTCATTCAAGAACCTTTTCTTTTATGTTTTTATGCTTCAGTTAATATTTGAGTGTGAGATTCAAAAAAGTGTTGTGTTTAGGAAATTGTCTACATGTGATAACAAATGAACACAATGCAGCCTTTTCAAAAACTGTTTAATTAACAGCTGATTTAACAAAGTCCTGTGGAAAAATAGACAATTAAAAATTTGTTTAAAAGGTTCATAAAAAAAACTATAGATATTTTTGTTAGTTTTATAAACACATAATACATACAACACATAACAAGTTACTTAATATCTTTTTTATTTTCAGTATAGATTTTAGTTATTTCGGGGCTGCTCAGTGGAGCAGTGGGTAGCGCTGCTGTCTAGCAGCAAGAAGGTTCCTGGTTCAATTCCTTGCCCGGAGTCTTTCTGCATGGAGTTTGCATGTTCTCCCTGAGCATGTGTGTGTTCTCTCCGGGTACTCCGGCTTCCTCTTACAGTCCTAAAAACATGACTGTTAGGTTAATTGGCTTCTCTAGATTCTACTTAGGTGTGAGTGGTTGTTTGTCTCTGTGTTGTCCTGCCATGGCCTGGCGACCTGTCCAGGGTGGATCCTGCCTGTAGACAGCTGGATATAGGCACCAGCACCCCTAACGACCCCACTTGGGATAAGCGTGCCAAAAAGTGGATGGATTTTAGTTATTTCACATGATAAAAATTTTTTCTATGTAGTTTTTTGTGTTTTATCGCTATACAGAATTATCCCCAGTTCAGTTCTGCCCTACCAGCATTTAGCAACATTTAGATATTTGTGTTGGTCAGCATTTATAAGATCAGATCTTATAGCTACAGTCGTGGAAGGAATACTTGTCCTATAGAAACCCATTGCTGAAATAAGAACAGCAGTAAAAGCCTTTGGCATCAAATGGGAGCATAACATTTTTGAGTTTTTTTTGGGGAGAGATTTAATTTTTTCTCTCATGGAACTTCACTTATACAGCCTGACTTTAGATAAAGAGGAAGAGAGTGAATGTAGGAATATATTCAAATGAGTTTAATCTTATGATATGCAAATACGGCCAGGAGGCAGTCATTGGAACACAAAACATTCGTGGTACAAACAAGAAACAAGAAATGAATAAGAAAGTGACTGTAAAAACAAAATGGAAAAGCAAAGACTGAATGCAAACGGGAATCACTTAGAAACTTCCCCTTCCAGATACAGATAATAGCTGGAAAGGAAAACTACAAATGCAGGAGATTATCCAGTAAAAATCTTGAAATTTAACGTGCAAAACCTCAGAGAAACAATGAAGAGCATCCCAGAACGCTTGCGTTAGGCACTCCTACTGTTTTCCTTGCATTCTTAACATCAATCTATTCCTATGTAAATCTTTTTTACCCGATCTTATTTTTTATGGACAATTATTATAACCTCAGAGATGAGCTGATGCTCAAATATGTACAATGTTCTCTGAGAGCTAAAGTGAAACACAATCGACAGAAGTCAATACAACTTCTATCTGGCTTCCTGGAATTCACTAATCAAATATTGAGCATTGCTTAAAATTTCAGCTCCATTTTCTAGTTCTTCTCTTGTGATGCAGACTGTGATATATTCATCCCCAATAATTCATGTGTAGATATGAATGTTTCATTATGGGAGAGGAAATTAAACTGAATTAATGATAATCACACTTAGAGCACTGCTGCTATTTAAGGCTAGCATAGGGACAGTGATGAGCGTGCTCCAAAATGAACTCATCTAGCTCATCCATTAATAACACAGAAATGGGGAATATGTTGGGTTTGATTAAATTACGGATAAAGGTTTATGACTTTTTACGTTTTTTTGGTTATTTTCCCCTTGCTTTTATGATTTAATACTCTTTTGGTGGCGTGTCTTCTTCAGTTAAACTCATATTGATTTAGTTTTATTGCTTTTGATTGAGTTTCTCTTTCTTTATATTTCTTTTTTTTTTTTCCTGGTTTGTTTTTGTCAGCCCTAGCTCTGATATTCCTAGTTCCTTAAAACAACACCAGCGCTGTCAGTCTCTATAAACACCCTTTGGTTTTCTTTATACTTGTTTCTGTTTTTCTTGTTTGTCATACTTTGATCTAGTTCGGCAAAGACAGTATTTCCTTTTGTTTTGTTTCATTTTGATGTCTGAAGACAAGTTTATTCAACTTTGTTTGTTAGTACATTCTACCCGCTGCATTTACCTGTCCACTGGAGGGCTAGCCACAGGATTAATGAGTAAGGGATGTAAAATCTGGAAAAAAAAAAAATTAAAGCCATAAAGGTCATAGCAGTTTTTACTGTAAAGCCGGCAAGGCCATAGCTGTAAAGCCTTCAAGGCCTATGGGGTGCTTAGTACGCTAAACGGAACAAAATCTAAAGGAGGAGATCGGGAAGTTAAGGTAGAATAGAGCCAATCAAACATGTGCAGGAAGAAACTACAAATTCGCCCTCCCACAATAGTACATGTATTTATGGCAGTGAATAGGAGTCATATTGGTACAAATACAATAGGAGCTATAACAAAAAGCAGCAAGAAAGATGGCAAACTGCTCAAAAGGGTCTATTTTAGTTATCAATAAGGCATAGAACTTTTGGATCTTTGGAAATAGGAAAAGTGTTTTTAATCTGTTTAAAAAGCCCCTCTATTTTCCACAAATCAGTTTTATTTTTATCCAAAAGTAACTGAATTACATGGTCAGCTTCACTTTTCTTGAGCTCGTCTCTCTTCTGCTGGTTTTGGCTCTACCTTTTCCTTTCCGTCCATTGCAGGCCCAGCTCCTATCAACATGTCTGCTCCTGTTCTCCAAACTAATGATGCAGCTGTCTGTGCTGCTGCTGCTAATCTGTGTGCTTCCAGAGTATCCCAAGCTTGAGAACGTGCTGAACACCTATGATGAATCCAGCCTAGGTGTTATATAACCCAGAGATTTACACATACAGACAGTGTGCACATATGTGGAGAACTAGTGTTAGTATTTTACAGCAAGAAGGATTAATTAACTATTGTGTAAATTAGTATTCAAAGCAAACTACTTATTAAATAAAATTTTCATAATGGAATGGAATCTTATAAGTTAAACACCACTTCAGTTATTATGATTAACAATGGAGTAAAAGAGCTGCAGCTTCACTAAGGGACAGCGCACGGGTAAGTTAGAGGAGTAAGACCATTGATTGATTACCATGAAATCAGGTAACTATTGGAGATGTGAGAACCATGACGCAGTTTTACCAGACCGGTCAGTTGTGATAGGTGAATTGGCACACCGATCTCACAGCCTGATTCAGAATGGTCAAAAGAAAATACCAACTTCTGTAAAGATGCTAATAGGTTTATCCCATATGTGCATGAGAATATACCACATTTATGATGAACCCCTCCAGATTTATTTACTTTAATGTCTGTGGTTTGCTGCATAGATTGCAGAGCTTTGAACAATAGAAAGACTTCTAAACATGAGCTGCATGACATGCGGTAAAGCCCCTGCCACATTATGACAATTTAGCCAGTGTATGCCAGACGTCCCAGAATCTTCTTAAGCTGCTGGCATATGCTGGACTTTCTACATACTTTTTCAATTTTAGGTGTGTACATAGAGTATTCATAACGAGTCCAGAACTGATGTCCAACGACAGCCTAACTTATGCATAACGCACAGCAGAATACTGCCCATGAAATGTCACATGCCAGTGTCCTGAGGGGGGCAGCAATGCGCCCACAGGTTACCAGCATGCAAAAAAAAAAAAAAGATTTTATGCTCAAAACTTTTCTACGTAATTGCCGTATGTCAGTGTGTTCAGCGTACTTCAGCATGCTTCCGATAATTGATCCAATGTATGCTAGCGTTTTTGCCAGATTTTGCATATGTCAGGCATATGCTGGCTAAATCTTCAAGGTGTGACAGCAGCTTACAGCAACACACTCACATCTAAGGACAATTTAGAGATCCCAGTTAACCTAGAAGTCATGTTTTTGGACTGTAGGAGGAAGCTGAATTACCAAACCTACACATGCAAGGGGAGAGCAAACAGACTCCATGCAGAATGACCCTGATCTGGGGATCTAACCCAGAGCCTTCTTGTTGCAAGGCCACAGTGCTAAAAACTGCACCACTGAGCACCCATATCTAAACACTTAATACCAAAATTAACAATACTGAAAAGTAATGAATGAAAAGCAATGAAACCCCTAAATTAAATGCTGTAAATCCAGAACACAATTTAAATTCCTTCTTCTCACGTATAAAGCCCTAAATAAACAAGCTCTGTTTTATATCTGAGATCTTATTGTTCCTTACAGTATGTTACTAACAGAGCACTTGAACTGCAGAATTTTTAAAAGTAGAATGGGAGGCAGATCTTTTAGTTTTCATACGCTGCTCCTCTGGAAACAACTACTAGTCTACTTCTAAGTATAGCCTTAAAACGTTGACTTAAAAATTATGCGTTTTTATTATTTGCTTCATTCTAACTTTATTCTCCAATTCTGCAGTATTTGTTAGTTCAACCTCCAGATTTATGCTCTCTCTGTTTTTTCTCATCATAGCAGCTTCATCTGGTCTGTTCCTGTGTGACTGAGATGGCATCTTGGAGAGAAATATTGTCTGGACTGCTGCCATCAAAACCTTTAATTACATTTGATAGAGTTGGGTCTGTTTTTCAATGTTCAGTCCTGTTTCGCTCCAAGACATAACTTTGCGCTCAGATGTTACTGTGACTAACTGGATGTGCTGCCTTTCATCCCTTTTGAGATAAAAACTGACTCATAGCTTAACTCCTAAACTGTTTTTCTCTCTAGACAGAGCCACTAGTGGAGCTACAATACATTATATTTTCTAACATAGAAAGTGTTTAAGCAGTGATTCTATGTTCCTCCTGTATGTCTATTTCTGTTTTCCTTGCCACTGTCGCTACATGCATGCTTGGTGTGAGGGATCGCTGTAGAATCAGTGACACAATGCAAGCAAATGTCTACTGTCGCAACATGCTCATCCAGGAGAAGTGAATCGTGCAATGTCAATGTCTGGATGCAATAAGCTGGTTTTCCTTATTAAGAAAACTTTTAAACAAACTGATTGTATGAACTGATTGAAATACCTCTGTAAAGGGCCTTGTGATGACCTCATTAGTTGGCCACCTAAATTGCATGTAGGTGTATGACATCTGCAGGGCAATAGAAACAGGCTTGCCCTATTTAAACTTTATACTTTAGTCTAGTTTGTTTATGACTGTTGAACTGAGGGTGAAAGCCACTGTATGATCAAAAGAGCTAATATTTTATCATGGGACCCACAGCAAGCTCTTTTTGTTTTTGATATGAAAGCATGTGTGTACAATCAGAAAGTGTCTACATGAGATATGTTTTTAAGAAGAAAACATTTGCATCAATAAAAATACATAAATGAACGACAGAACTTTGCTTAAGAGACAGCCTTGGTTAAATATGTGTATTGAATGTCCTTCTAACATTTGAGACACATCTATTTCCCTTTTCTTTATTTATATCCAAAGGGATTCCATTCTGTTGATTGCACTCACCTGGTTTCTATGTAGCTCACCATATGTCAGCAGTTAGTTCAAAGTTCCTGTTTCCTTTCTTCTTGGATTCCTCTGATGCTTTCTCCCTAGTTAAGTTACTTTTCCTATTGTTAAAGTTTTCAAGTGTAACTATTAAAAAATATCCCCATCATGTACATGTTTCTGCTTTCTCTAATTGGTCAATTTTAGTCTTAAGAACCTGAAGAATGACTGAATCAGATACGAAAGGGGAAGAAAGCACGAGTGGGACATAAATGTGTCAGGGCAGGTATGCTGGGTGATGCATTCTTGGATAAACGTCAATAAGGACGGTCATTTTAAATAGACAAACCACAAGGGACTGAGGTTAAAAGATTTTTGTTGCGGTTTGGTAGTTCTGGTGTTAAGGAGTCTAACAGATGTGTATATTTACAAACAGAGCTGAATAGAGTCCATTCTGCATTTTTGTCACCATTTAGTGTATATAATCCCGGACCTTACTCTGGATCAATGTATGTTTCTGCTCTATACTGTGTGCAAAATTATTAGGCAAGTTGTATTTTTCAGGATTATTTTTAATATTGGGCCACAATTGTGTTCTCAATCAACCCAAAAGACTCCTTAATATCAACGTGATTTTTTTTAGATTTGTCCATTTTATGAGGATGTCTGTGTGTGCAGGTAAATATTACTGTGCAGAATTATTAGGCAATGTAATAAAAAAACAAATATATACCCATCTCACTTGTTTATTTTCACCAGGTAAACCTACATAACAACTCAAAATTCTGAAACACATTTGCAACATTAAAAAAAACACAAAAACAAATCAGTGACCAAAATAGCCACCTTTATTCACCATGACACTCAAACGCCTTCCATCCATAGATTCTGTCAGTGTCTTGATCTGTTTGCGATCCTCCCTGTAGATCTCACATTTCATGAAGAACCACAGGTTCTCTATGGGGTTCAGATCAGGTGATCAAGGGGGCCATGTCATTATTTTTGTCCTTTTAGACTTTCTCTCACCAGCCACGCTGTGGTGTATTTTGATTGATGACGGAGCATTGTTCTGCATGAGTATCACGTTTTTCTTGAATGATGGCGACTTCTTCTTGTACCACTGTTTCAAGAAGGTGTCTTCCAGAAACTGGCAGCAGGTCT
This sequence comes from Cyprinodon variegatus, assembly GCF_000732505.1. Classification (NCBI taxonomy): domain Eukaryota; kingdom Metazoa; phylum Chordata; class Actinopteri; order Cyprinodontiformes; family Cyprinodontidae; genus Cyprinodon; species Cyprinodon variegatus. Next base: position 1,047,150 of record NW_015150635.1, on the reverse strand, counting down.
GGGAGTCGATCTTGACTCCATCATCAACCCGAAAAGGTCCCACAAGCTCATCTTTGATGATACCAGCCCATACCAGTACCCCATCTCCACCTTGTTGGCGTCTGAGTCGATAAGGAACTTGCTTCCCTTTACTGATCCAACCTGGTGCCCATCCATCCATCTGGACCATAAAGACTCACTCTCATTTCATCAGACCAAAACACCTTGGAGAAATCAGTCTTCAGATATTTCTGGGCCCAATGTTGACGTTTTGTCTTGTGTGTCTTCTTCACAGGTGGCCTTTTTTCGGCTTTACTTACCTTGGCCAGGTCCCTGAGTATTGAGCACCTTGTGCTTCTCGGCACTCCAGACATGTTGCAGCTCTGAAATATGTCAAAACTGGTGGCTAATGGCTTCCTGGCAGCTTCACGCTTGATCCCTCTCAATTCATGGGGGTTATTTTGTGTCTTCTTTATTCAAGACACTTCTTGCTCTCCTGTTGGCTATTTTCCATGAACTATTTGACTGTATGATGATCAAAAAGTTGAAAGACATCTGACAATCTTTGACTTTTTGAGTCTGTCAAATATCTTTTCTGACCCATTTTGCCAAAGTAAAGGAAGTTGCCTAATAATTAAACACACCTTATATAGGGTGTTGATGTCATTAGGCCACACCCCTTCTCATTGCAGAGATGCACACCACCTGATTTACCTAATTGGTAGTTGGCTTTCAAGCCTATGCAGCTTGGAGTAGGACAACATGTATGAAAAGGATAATGTGGTCGAAATACTAATTTGCCTAATAATTCTGCACACAGTGTAGGATGTCCCCGCTCTGACATCATTCCGCATACGTAACTTTCTGAAGGACTGGTGTGGACATGTCCCTACCAACTTTGGCTGGTAGGGACAGTCCCCACCAATAATTTCAATATATAGACTTTGGCAATATGTGGGTCAAATTTCTAGATCTGATTTTGCTGCTTTTGAAGGAGGATATTCACTAATGTAGCTGAAGGGGAAAACATCATCAATCAATCCACATTTTTCTCAATGGATTGATTGACGGATGAATGAATCTGAAATTGTGTGCATAATAGAGAGGCATGATATATTGCTATTGGCATCGGAATTGGCTGTTATTCATCCTTTTTTATACATTAATTTCTAACTACCTATAAATATCAGCGTATTTGGGTTCTTTTGTGTTCTCAACAACAGAAAAAACATTCAATAAATATGTTTTTTACCTCATTTTTGGAAAATACAAACCCTGTTGAAAGCGTTTGTGTCGAGTAACTAAAGGTCCATTAGCCCCCACTCTAAGAGTGTCCCAACCAACTTTCATCACAAAGTTACACCCTTGCTTCATTTTCTTCCAAATACCACTGAGAATGAACAGCAGTGCCGTGGATGGTGATAATATGACAACGCTACAATAAATTATTTTCAAGTAGGCCCAAATATTCTAAATGAATCTCATGCAACCAATTTTATTTCCATAAACCATTGATCTAAATTATTTAATTCCTAATAACTTCAGTAAACAGCAGCTGGTGCCTATTTCAAGGTAAAGTAAATAAGCAATTGATCTGTCCTTCATTAACATTTGTAGTTACTTATGTGAAGATCCCACCTGTGAGCTCAAGCATCCAAGGGATACAGTTGGAGATTTGAGGTACAAAGAAAAACAAACCAGTATTAGTAGCAAAGCAACTACTAAAGTTGGATATACCCAATGATGGTATAGTATAATATTGAGGTCCTTGTTTTAGCATGATGAGGTTGTTAAAAATAAGTGAATTCACAGAAAAACAAGAGCAGCCCTACTCTTTATTAGTTTTGAAAGGAAGAGAAGATGTCTGCAGAAGTCCCCACCTTGTTATAGTGTTTGATATTTGTCCTGTGCTTACATCTAAATCTTGTATTTATCAAGATAATTAAGGCAAATTATCAATTGATAGGTTGAAATAATGAGGCACGTGTCACAAGACCTCAGAGTAATTATCCCTCATCCTTTATTCTATTTGCTCACACTCGATATACTCAAAAAAACAACTCTCTTTCAGGAGAAAAGTCTCCAGTGTACAAAAAGATAAAAAAAAAAGCTATGGATTAAAGGTTCAAAGGTTTATACATAAAAAGCTTCTACTGTGTTTACTCTGGGTATTGAGTGGGGGGAAACCAAACATTATTTCACTGTTGATGAGTTCAAGTGTCTACAAGAAGAACAAAAGAAAAATTGCATCTAAAATGGGCAAACCCTGAACCCTAACTGAGGTTTATAGTTTAGACTGACAGCAGTCTATCAAACGCATCTTATTCAGAGCAATAAGACACTGGTTGAATATGAGAACTTCTATTCATATTCAAGTGTGGATGGTATAGAGCACAGTGTGATTATTAATTCATGCCAACTCCTCGTTCTCCTGCGGCTTACTAGCACTTTCTCCCTTTCAAAGAGTAATTACATCCATATACTTCAAGACAGAGCATTACTCAGTTTTCTCTTAGAACTGTGTATTTGTTCATATAAGACCTCTGTTGTCAGCGAGTTGGCGACTTCTGTGTGAGTCACAAAGGCCTCCAGCAGTATCCCATTAGATAATAAAATTAAGATGTGTCTACATAATGCAATTAGAATCACCTAATCTCCAACCTCAGACATACCCCTATCAGTTAACCTATTCTAAAAATGCTTCTTATGTTGCCATAATGTGTGTGATCTTTATGTAAGACCTTGAGCCATGAAGGGTTTCTTCTATTGTACTGTTTCACACTGAAATGTAATGAAAATTTTGCTATGCTACTGGTTTATTCAGACAGCAGCAGCCATTCAAAATGGCCCTTCCCAGTCAAATGCCAGCCGAATGGCAGCCTACTTCCCTGCAACTCCACCTATAATCCCCTATAACTTCCAGTCACTGGAGTGACCCCTCTTTCTCCTGGGCGTGCATATTTTTTTACTCTGACTCCACGCTTTCACTGAAATACAGGGTCTAACCAGGAGATGACACTTTTCTTTAGATCTTGTCCACAAATATCCACATATCATGACTGAAAGAATATTTTAGTACAAAGATTGATCTTTAAAAAGGAATTGTAGGTGACCAGCCAAGGGCGCATCAAGGAAAGTGGGGAAATTTTGAATGGCTACATTGGAAAAAATTTAAATCTAGATAAGTTATTCTTTTTTTTTTTTAAATAAGTACATTTGTTCTTGGATTGAGGAGGTAAGGGAGACATTTTACTAGTGGAAAAAGACAATCTAAACTTAAAATAAGCAACAAAAACAATCAAATTGTCTTATTTCAAGTTCATATCATCTAAGTATCTTATTTTAAGAATTACAATTCTCATTCCATTGACATTCTCATTTACCTACTCAAATTAAGGGTAAATACACTTAATTTAAGAAATTGTTCACTTATTTCTAGATCGTTTTTCCAGTGTACTACTACACTGGAAAAAATCAAAATGTAGATAAGTAATTTTTTATTAAAATAAGTGCATTTGTTCTTTGATTGAGGAGGTAAAAGAAACATGTGCACATTATCTAATTATCATATTTTAAGAGTAAAAATACTCATTCCATTGGCAGATCATCTTATTTAAATACTCAAATTAAAGGAGAATTCCGGTTTTTAACACTTTTAGCCCATTTTCTGTAGTGTCCAGGATGAAATCGAATGATCGACACCAAAATTTTGA
>NW_015150635.1:1036137-1041308 GCF_000732505.1 Cyprinodon variegatus | reverse complement strand
AGTACTCCAGAGTGTTGTTCAGCATGGGGGTGAGTAGAAAATGAAGGCTAATCATGTTTTGGGTGTACTATTCCTTTAAGCCACCAGGTCCTGATGATGTCAGTCCTTAGATTCCAAACGCCCGTGCAGAGCAGCTCTGTGGGATTTTACAGCACCTTTAACTTTAGCCCAACGAAGTAGATGGTTCCAGGGGTGTGGAATACATCTTGTCTTTTTCCATTATAAAAGAAAACTCATTAATGACTAAAATTCTTAATTAAAATAGCCATGTTGCCTTACCATACCAAATTTTGAAGGTCGTAGAGAGACTTCTTTTGGGTCACCTTACCAAACAAACAAACAAACAAACACTTGAAGACGCCATCATACACCTGCTTTAACAAAACTTACTGTCATGAAATGGGACAGATGGATCCAGTATTCAAGGTCAGACAGCCTATAGGAAAGTTCAAAACATTTATTAAAACAAAACATAATATAACAGAAAAGAAGCACACTGCTGTGGATCCGCGGCTTGCGACGGCTGCAGGAGGGGGACGGGGCACCACCCAATCATTGACACACTTTGGTGGAAAGAAACACAGGTAAGTGGCCATGATCATCTGACGTAAGATGATAATCTCAGTGAGTCAGTTTCCTGGTTTTACAGTTCAGTCCATCTCCCTAGAAAGGGGTGTGATCCAACTGATGAGCTGACAACCAGATGCGGCGTGCGTCGCCCAGAGTGTCCCTGATGCTGCAGCCCCATGGAAGTTGTAGGAGGCTGATCCAGGTCAGGGGGAGACAGAGCAGGCAGGAAAAGTTCAGGAAACCAGAAAACCTCCACTCTATAAGAGGTTCCCTCCCAAACAGGAACAGCAGGATCAGACTTCCAGGAATCCACAGAGCTTTCAGGCAAGTTCAGAGTCCCGTGCGTTGAGCATCCAGCTCAGACAGAAACACACCTGGAGGCAAAATCCAGCAGGAGTCTAACAGAGGCTCAGGGGAGGAGACCAGACAAAGCCAGTGGGTGAGAGGGAACAGAATCAGGAAATCAGAATCACTCGGGAAAGAGATGATTAAGCACTGGGCAGAAATTAAGGCCAGCTATCAGAGCAGATCATGACACCTACTGTCATTTAGACAAGGCAGACAGCACAGTGAAGACATGTTCTTTGATTGCTCTGGTGCATTTAAGACAACTCAACCTGACTTTCTGAGAAACTTCAGATGACTGGAGTGGAGGCACATACAATCGTGTGGATCAAAGACTACCTGAAAAACAGACCACGGTTTATTGGACTGAAGGGCAAACTGTCTAAACAAGCAATTTTTCAGCACAGAAAACCCACAGGTGATGGTACTCTGATTTTTACTCTGTATACCTCAGACTTCCATTACCAGGCAGAGTCCTGTTAACTGCAGAAACACTTGGATGACTGTGCAATCATTGGGTGCATCAAAGACAGACAAGAAGCTGAGGACAGAGAGCGACTGAACCGCTTTGGGGCATAGCGTGGAAACATCATCTCGTCAAGTATTTTGTGGAGACTGTGAGGTAACAGCATCAATGCAAATTACTTGACGAAGCTCAACAACCTGATAAAGAAGGTTGGCTTTTTTTTTTTAGGAATTCCTCTAGAAACCCTGGAGATTATTTGAGAAAGAAGAAAACTTCTTCATAAAATTAAGAACATTATGGACAACAGTAAGCATCGTCCTACATCAGACTGTTAAACACCAACAGAGTGTTTTTAGTCAACAAGTCCAGATCTGGTGAAAGACAGACCACTACAGAATCCTTCCTCCCTACAGCGATAACTGTCTAGAATCGTGGTCCTCAAGCGCCACTGCTCTGCATGTTTTAGATGTCTCTTTATTGTAGCACACATGCTTCAAATTATTGCATAAACTCCTCCGCAGCCACGAAATGCTGCAGATCCTGTTTATCATCTGTTAATATAAATCAGGTTTGTGGCGCTAATGAGACACCTAAAACTTGCCAGACAATGATACTTGAGCATGAGTTTAAAAATTTGTTACAGAATTTAATTTCCCTTTGGAGTCGTTAAAGTGTTTTGGAGTTGAATTAATTTGAACATTTAATTTAATTTATGTATTTATTTGACAGGGACAGTGTACATTAAAAAGCATTCCTGCAAATGCACCAGAATTAGCCAAGAGGCTATTTTTCATCTGTTGTCCCTGGACAGATCTTAAAATTGTCTACCTAAAAAAACACAACAGTAAGCATACTACAATGAAAAAGACAAATATAAAAAGAAATAAAAACTTTACAGAATACTGTAAGTGTTCGCTGGACTACAGAGGTTCATAAAATACAATAAAACATTTAAACTATGTATATATCAATATATATATATATATATATGAATATATATACACATACACACACACACACGTATACACATACACATACACATATATACATACACACAGCAGAGACACAAGTGGCAGCATGGCTTGTTAATGATAGACATTTAACTAATGCTGACATGACTGATGTGTTATGAGCCAATTTTTGAGATGCGTTTTCAAAATAGTGTATGTTTTGAGTTCTCTGATGATCTGAGGGACAGAGTTCCATTCCTGAGATGCTGTAACTGCAAAGGCTCTTTGACTAGAAGCACTTTTACGCAGAGGAACAACACAGTCTCCTCTAGCCGACCCACGTGTTACTGTTGGTGTGTTCCTGATTTTTACAAACTGACGGAGTGGAGGAGATGACAGACCATGGATTATTTTGTAAAACAGACAGAGGTTAACATATTAGATCAAGTTTTCCCAGCTTAGAAGCTTATGTTTTAGTATAATGTCACAATGTTGATATTTTAATGGTTTTTTTATCCAAAATTTTTTGGTCTGGTTGTAAAGAGATTTTAAAGGTTTTATTTGGCTGTGACCAGGTTGTAAGACAGCAGGTGATGTGCGACAGAACAATACTGTACATGAACATTTTAGCTACCTGGAGTGACAAGTTTGATCATATGAAACGGAAATTTGTAATATTGAATTTGACTCTATTGCACACCTTTTTGATCTGGGATTTAAAAGTTAGTATAGAGTCTATTAGGATGCCTAGGTACACTCCTGATCAAAATCTTAAGTGGATCATCCTGCATGTTCCCCGGATCTAAACCCAATTGAGAACATTTGGGGATGGATGGCAAGGGAAGTTTACAAGAATGGACATCAGTTCCAGACAGTGGATGCCCTTCGTGAAACCATCTTCAACACTTGGAGCAACATTCCCACTAGCCTCCTGGAAACACTGGCATCAAGCATGCCTAAACGATTGTTTGAAGTCATCAACAAGAATGGTGGAGCTACTCATAACTGAGTCCTTTTTTTGACACTTTGATTTCTGTTTTGAGGGGGTTACAGGTTTTTTTGAGCTATGGTCTTAAACTTTTGATCAGCTGAAAAAAAATCATGTTTGAGTGTAAATACAGTTTTCAATTAATTCCCCGCTCAAAAGTTTTTGTCTCTTACGCTGATTTCTTCTTTTAACATTGTGAAGCTCTACTTAGAACCTTCTTTAGATCCAATAGTGCAAAATACGAATTCTTGCAATTTTTTGACTGGTCTTAAGATTTTGATCAGGAGTGTATTTGAATTCTGAAGGAGTGTAAAGGTTAGGGTGACAGTAAGGATACCTAACAACTTCAAAGACCACAGCCAGGAGATCAGAAATGCTTTCAAGATCCCCGTAGAAACACACAAAAAGCCATCCAGCAATTATCGGACAGAAGCAATTGTTGAAACAGCCATGACATCTTTCCTTCTTAATAAAAAGAATCAAAGTACTTTTTGACAAATTTTTAAAATACAATTTATTAATGTTTTTTGTCGGATTGACACCCTTTTAATTACTTGATGAACATCTTTCTGACGTTCATTTACTATCAGAATTAAACTTCTTGGTTAAAGTCCTATTACATTTGTAAAACTTTAATATGACAGGAATAAATAATTTTGAGCTGAAGTATAACATTTGTTTTCAGATGAATATTCATTGGCAAAGATACAAGTTGCAGATGAGAGTGACTCATTTGCATTTTATGAGCTTTTCGGCCTTCGTTTAGAATGCCTAACAGTCTATAACCAACGTACATTGTAAACTTATTAAACCAAAGAGTAAATAATCTACATTTGTATAGCATCCTAACTGCTGTGTCATTACACTGTTAATTTACAGCTTAGTACTTAATTATTTGAAAATTAGTTTGTGTGAAAAGTTTAAGGTGGTTATGTTGTAGCTGTTATATTATAACCATAGATATAATATAACAGTGGAATCTGCATTGACTGTTGCGGTGCAAGGATTATGGGCACCATCTTGGGGAGGTCGAACTGCTACCCTAACCAGCTGGTTTTAACCAGAACAGAAGAAGGATGCCTCAGGACTGAGTGGCGTATTTTCATTTGAAACAACGGATGGCTCGAGGGATAAATTTGTGCAGTAATCAGAGCTTTGTGTCAAGATTTGTATTTGGAACTCAAATGCAGAGACCAGGAGGCAGAGGTGAATCTTGTCGATTTAATGAAAAAAAGAGGCAGACAACCAAAACTCCAAAATACTACAAACCGTAAAAAATAAAAATAAAAATCAGAAAGTAACAGAAAGTAGTACAGCACTGAGTGACTGCAGAGGTGGAGTTTATAAGGGAGGACAGAACGAAAAACTGGCTAATGAGCTGAATAAGAAGCAGATGTGAGTGGAGCTAACTAGAAGGAAGCCAAGGGGAAAATAAACAAGTACAAGAGGGCAGCAGAGAGTAAATAAAGACTGCTTGATCAACAAACAGAAAAAACTTATAAACTCCAAAAAAGGGGAGAACCATGACACTTTTTAAGACATTACTGACTAAACAGCGGGATAATAGAATAGAAAGTCCTTTTATTGTTCCACAATGGGTAAGTTGTGGTGATACAGCAGATTACAGCAAAAATGGTCACTAAAACTTTTACGTTAAAAAGTGTATTAAAAAAACAGAATAAGTGACAAAGTTAAAAAAAAGTATTCAAAAAAAGTAAAATACTGTACTGTAAAGTGTTTTTACAAATAACATGTTTTAACATATATATACCAGTCCTTCATATAAAATATGTTTTAACAAATATACAGAGATGGCAAAAGTACTCACTTTCCGTATTTGAGTAAAAGTACA
>NW_015150635.1:1032073-1035274 GCF_000732505.1 Cyprinodon variegatus | reverse complement strand
TATATATTTGTGTATACCTGTATAAATATGTTTGTGTATATAGTAATAAAAAAATATATAAAAATTTATGAGTGGCTTTGCAACATACATTCGATCAGAATATTCTATTACTCTTATCGCCACTAAGAATATTTAAATGCACTAAAACATTTGTTTGTTTTCAGCAAAAAAAAACAAAAAAACAAACATGGTATTTAGTTCAATATTCAGCGAGTTAAAGTTGATTAAAATTGATTCTGTTCCTGATCAGCAGATTAACTGAGCAGAGGTGTCGACAACCCCAATATGGTACCAACAAATCACGTCAGCGCCCATAAACGAAAGCTGTACCCTTATATTATATTATGCCTATGTGTGTAAAAACAATAAAAATGTTAAACATTACAGAACTTCTAGCTTGGTTAACTAAAATGTTAGCTTTCCTGACGCTGTAACATCCACTCAACACCTAGATACAGTCCCACATTCCAACTCATTATAATTTTAATTTACATTTAAGAATAAATTAAGATGTAGTAAATTAGTTAATTTGAAAAGTTGCTGGAGTTAATTTTAGTGTAAGCTGCTGTTTAAGATAGATTGTGGCTAAAAGTGTGTAACAAACATGAAAAGATTAGATGCTTTGTAGCTTTAGTAAAGCTAACATTTGATACTGTACGTTTCCAATTAGTTGAATGACCATAGAGTTCTTTTGGAGTAAGGATAAAAACATCTTTCAAGGCCAAGGTTGATCAATCAAAAAGCGAAATTGTAAAGAATTGAAAGGAAAAAAAGACACTGCAAGGACCAGGACTAATTAATTCTCACAGGTCTAGAAGAAAGCACATACATACAGAAATACGAAAATGTTTGACATTGAGGAACACAGATTCCACAGGTGTTATGTTGTGTTTATGGATCAGCTGAATAATTGAAAACCAGAAGAAGTTTGGGTTCAGTTGTATGACCTTTGGTCTGGTTGACCTGAAGAGGCCTGTCCTCCAGGAGAGACGTACACCTCTCACCACTAAAAAACAGAAACAAATACTCAAATATTCAGGGGGTGACATTTCCACATTTATTATGAATCTTATGTTCAGATGTCATACTTGCTGCACATACTTACTGTACACACGTGTACATGCACACAATTCTGAAATTCATTAAACTTTACTTGCAGAACTCTTCATAAGAATATTTAATCATTTGTCACATTACATACACAATCTTTAGTTTATCATATTGGGACTATAGTTGACAGATCAACATAAAGAAGTGCAAGATATGGTAAGATATTGACTCAATGGTTTTTAGATTCTTTTGATGTTTTTTGCAATAAAAAGTGCTGTTTGCTTTAGTGTCCAGCCCCATTTACACTGATACACATAAATAAATCATATGGCAACAGAGGCTTTCATAAGTCAACCAAAAAGTTAAAAAAAAAACATCAGTGAATAAAGATCTTCATGATGTTAAAGAAACACAACAAAAATCCATCCATTGCCTGTCTCGCTTATCCCAAGCGGGGTCGCAAGGGGTGCGGTCCACGGGCGAGAGGTGGGGTCCACCCTGGACAGGGCCAGTCCATCGTAGGGCAACACAGAGACAAACAGGACAAACAACCATTCATGAACACAATCACACCTAAGCAGAATTTAGAGAAGCCAATTAACCTAACAGTCATGTTTTTGGACTGTGGACTATGAGGAAGCCGGAGTACCCAGAGAGAACCCATGCATGCTCAGGGAGAACACGCAAACTCCATGCAGAAAGACCACAGGAAGGGATTCTAACCCAGAACCTTCTTGTTGCAAGGCAGCAGTGCTACCCACTGACCCACTGAGCAGCCAACAACAGAAATACAGTTTCTAATAAGTCAAAAGCTTGAAACTAAAACATAACCTGAACACAAGACCTAAGCAAGAGCACCATTCATCAGAGAGGTCCTTGGTAGCTACAGAGATACACCACTAAGGTGGGAGAATCTATGGAGGCAAATCTGGTAGATACAGTAAATATTCCTTTGAAATTTTTTACTATAAAAATGAACACTGTGCATCACCCCGAAAAAAACACAGCACTATGTTACACATCCCTGACGTGTAGCATAGTGGTAGTATCCGCAGGCTGTGGGGACATTTTAGTCTGCAGAGGCACCAAGCTGTTAAATATTCCATACCAATTCTATATATTACTGCTGTAAAAAAAAGTGTTTAGAGAAATTTAGTTTTGCAGCAGCTGAACACTAAATTACCCTACACTTTTAAAGTCTCTGTTTACATAGATATTGAAAATCACAAAGTGCTTTCTTTCCACTTTTCAAATGATGTGCTAAAAAAATAAGGTCAATTTGAAATAAAAAGACGCTTTTGGTTTAATGGGACAACTTGTTAACAGCTAAGGTGGCCTGAATAACACAAGAAACACTTTAAGTGTTGCATAGAATTAGAATCCATACTTTATAATGTTGCTTCTCACACAAATTTACTGTAAAGCAAATCTTTGGGTGTATTGTAACCTTTTCCTCTTCGTATTTAAGTACGAGCCATGCAGTTTCTATTTGACTTGAAGAAAGCTGCACTATTTGACAAGACTGGACTAAGTCCAATTTCTTATCTCACAAAATGAAGGGACAAGGTAAAGTACTTGTGTATATGATTGGACCGGGTCCTCTCCTTAGATTGTCACCCCAAAGAGGTACATGTACATGTAAGATGTTGCAGGCAAATGGTGGAAACATCATTTGTTAAAGATAGGCTCTCCGTGTCTACATCCTTGAAGGTTTCTCTCTCTGGTTATTTTTCCTGAAAAGAGATCACTCGAGACAAACTGTTTGAAGTCGTAGGGAAGTCATATTTCAATTTCAAATCATTCTGGCTTAAACAAGTTAGAAAATTTTCTTTTTTTAAATTTTTTATCTTAAAATCTGTGTTTTTTTGGCCCTCATCTTATGCAGGCCAGTTAGTTATACGTCAGCTTGTACACCTAAATTCGGCCAATCATATATCAACAGTCATCTGTCAATCAAATTTTTTCGGTCATAGCATCTTGATTCATAATTTGCAGCTAATATACGCAACGGTTGAAATAAGAGTCAATTTACTTTACTATTGAGTTCCGTCCCAGTGTTCACGGGGATGGACGTCTGTGTCTTCAGCAGGCGTAGAGCTAACAGAACTGGCAGCGTTGTGAGGCAAGGGCTCAAACATGTACGGCTGTAAG
>NW_015150635.1:1027983-1030164 GCF_000732505.1 Cyprinodon variegatus | reverse complement strand
CTGTGCCACCCTGCCTGTTCTGACCCTGTAAACCTGTTTTCCTGTAAACCTGAACCTAACCTGCCTTGTCCTTTCTGCCTCCCAGGTAGAAACCTGTGTTCATCCAATAAAATATTGGACTTTTATCCTGCCTCTGAGTCTGTGAGTTCTGCATCTGGGCTAGTAATCCTGCTGATCATGACAGAACAATCCGGCCAACAGACTAGCCCAGCAGACTCCTTCGACGCACTCCTGGAGGAGTTTGCGGTCGGATGACACTGGGTGGTGGCGTGGCATAGACATCATGTGGAGGGGAGTCGCAAATTGCAGGAGTTTATGAGCAGTCTGAAGACCCCTGAGCCCACTCCGAGCCGTCTGGAGATCCCTGAGCCCGCTCTGAGCCGTCTGGAGACCCCTGAGCCCGCTTCGTGTCTTCCAAAGGGGGGGTTGGGGGGTACTGTTGATAGTTAGGGGAATATTCTCCTCACTGGAACAGGGACATGAACCTTGGACTAACTAAAACTAGCGAAATTAACACCAAAGACATCAAACAGGTAACTAACAGAAAGCAAAACAAACAATGATTTGGCCACAATAGCTGGAACTGAGCCCAATATAAGGGAGAACGGCAGGTGGATGAGACAAGTGATAATTAGGAGCCGGACAGAGCTAAGCACGTTCTACTGAGCAGACCCAATCACTATACACAGCAATTATTGACCCTGAGATGTTCCAGACGATAAAATCCCTTAGGATTGTGTTCCTACTGTAGTTTCTTCACCGCCATGGTGAAGAAATAGTCTTAATCTGCTGAAAGAGAGGTGTTTGAAAAGAGACTGTCCTGGATTGGCTATGTCGTGGGGAGTGAAGTATTGCTGACCCGCTGCAGTAATTCCGAACAGTGAAACTGGTGTGCTTTACTGTAAATCCATAAAAGCTCTCTATTGTCCAGTGGTATAAGGATTTCAGCAGAGCTGAAGGATGTGAAATGTGATGAAAAACTAGCAGGTAGAGATGGAGTTTATACTGCTGAAAACAACACGTGGTTTCTGACAATGGAGATGAAATCTGTAAACAATGTGATTTTATGAAACTGCCTTGAAAGAACTCCTGGTAGCATCAAAGAGTATTCAAAGTGCTCCATCTGAATCACCTATACGTATCATTTAGGTACTGTTTTAGGTCAGAAAATAAAGGTTTGCTTAATATGGGAAAGTTATCAGTTCTATATTAGTTTTTAATAGAAGTGCATAGAAATTTGGTCATACTACTGTATGTCTGACAAACATTTTGGAAAGTATAGGTTTCTCATTTCTAAGAGCCATAAATCGATAATTACCATTCAAATTAATAATAATCAACCTTTATGATGATGGTTGGGAATTAACACAAAGACAATTCAAAGATTGGTAGACAAGCAGGTGAGCACCAGCCAGACTATCCAGACAACCCATTTTGCCAATGGTGAGAATTTGTGGGGCAAGAACTCTGCTGTTTAAAGTAGTTTTGAGAGGGAACAAATCAGATGGTAATTATGTCCACTTTAGGGCGAGCCTTAGCATTGGGTGACCAGATTAGGGTTTCTGAAAGGGGGGGGTTCCTGCTGGGCCGGACCAGGCACTCCAGGGCTGGTCTGGTACCCCGGTGGACGGGGGCAGAGAGCCAGCAGGCGGGTGGAAGCACGGGACCGCTAGTGTCCAGGCTACGGAAACTTGAGAAACAGGTGGTGAGATGGAGTGGAGACCCCCTAATTATATATATTGTATGAAATTGTGTTATATCAAACTGGTCCTTTAGTCACTCTATTACATATGGAGTCATGTAACGAAAATAATTTCGGCCTGGAATTATTAAAATATTTCTGATTCTGACTACTGGTTGATGGGACAGGTGTCTTCTGCATCCATTTATCTGTTTACTACAGTGTGTTGAATTCATGTTAATGTGTATTTAAAGAAATTTCAATATCTGGGAAAAAAAATGCAGGAGGGAATATAAAAAAAAAGTCTAATCAACCAAAACTTAAGCGACCCCCATGCTGTACCTCTGTGAACCCCATAGGGGTCGCGGACCCCCTGTTGGAGGCCTCCGCCTTTGAACATAAATCTGCTCAGATCAAACAGGGTAGCTCCTTTTTCGTGTGTCTGTGTGCATGTATAAAATATGTGTACATATACATATATATGTATAAAACAACTGATC
>NW_015150635.1:1025037-1026259 GCF_000732505.1 Cyprinodon variegatus | reverse complement strand
ATAGTTAGAAAAAGACATTTGGAAGAAGTTTAAACACACTTATCAGGATGAATCCCTTAAGTTAGACACAACATAAACTCACCATTCACTACTGGTTGATAACATTTCTTGACTATAACAAAAAAAAATTATGAACATTAAAATGTATTAAAAAAAAAACCCTAAATAATAACTTTACTTTCTTTTGCAAAATCACATAACAACAAAGTGTCCTCTATAGATCACAGTTCAATTCTTAAAAATACAAATGAATAATAAACTAACTAAATAAATATATAACTTTTATATAATATATTATAATATATGAATATAAAACTTTAAATGTTTATCGTGTTAATATTTTATTGCTAAATATATAACTATGCATATATTTCATTCAGTTTGACTTTAGTTTAAGTTGTTTTAAATCTGAATAAATATGTGTAATCTAGCTGAAAGTTCATTACACAATTTGTTTATGTCTTTCAAGGGGTTGGGACATGGAAGAGATTATTGTCATTTCGTCTTTGACTTTTTTTTACATGGGATTAAAATTAAATCTGAGGTGCTTCCTATATTCTTTCTGACATCCGTGGTCTGAACTATGGTCTGTGTCGGCCCATCTTCCTGCAGCATCCAATGGGGCGTCTACGTATTAATATCTATGAATGCTAAATTGCTGGAATTTGGGAGTGGGTGCCACAGCAAACTAATGCCGAAGGAAACACTTTCATTTAAATGTTATCTCCACTGGTTTGCTGCATCTTTGTCAAATTGACAGAAACTCACAGGTTAGAAAAAGACGTCATTAATGCCAAAAGAGAAGGTCTTCTTTTGAATAGTTTTTATTTAACTGTAAAAATTTATCAAAAGCAGGGGAAATGTTTGATTTCATATCAGCCCAGTGATCAGCTTTTCAGTTTGTTTGGAAAATCATGGAAGTGATGGATTTGTGGAATGAACAAACACCGCATTTGAAGCAGGGAGAGAGGGGATTGTTGCAACAGGTTTTACATTTCTATCAGTTTCTCATGGGTTATTTGTATTAGAATGACAATATCTGTAAATATTAAACTCATGATTTCCCCCACACATCCATGCAGGATTTAGAAGCTTAACAATAAGGTAAGTAACATAAGGGCTAAAAGAGTTTGTCAAATATGCAACTGTCTCCACTAGGGATGCACGATATTGGGATTTTGGCCGATATCCGATATGCCGATATTTTAAAACTCATGTAGCC
>NW_015150635.1:1017266-1024979 GCF_000732505.1 Cyprinodon variegatus | reverse complement strand
CGTACGTCAGCGGGGCGGAGCGGAGCGGAGCGCTGACGGAGTATGTGGAATCTGGGGGTAAGGCAGGGTGCCAATATTTCTGTTGACCGCAAGTTTAAAGCAAATAAGTCTGCAAATCGACCTGTTGTACAATGCCTCACAGAAAAAGAGTACAATAAACATCCCTAACTGCAGAAAAGCTTTATGTTTCCTCCTTGGATTTAGCGCGTCGAAAAAGATCCCTGCTCTCCTCTCAGTGACTATTTTTTTTGGATGATAGTCGCCTACACATACAATAATTGCCCCGAAAAATACAATAAATAAATAAATGTAGGTAGAAATTAGATTATACATTGAGATAAAAATGTATATAAATCTCTTTTTATGAGCTTCTTTATTTATTCACCTTTGTAATGACTACCTTATTTATTTATTGTCCAGTATAATCTTCAACTTTATTAATTTATTACATATTTTTATGTGCATGTGATACTATTTTTGTCTGTATTATTCGTCTTTTGTTTGTTTTTTTAACCCTGTTTATTTCTTCAGTGCTATTTATTTCAGCCTGTTGTTTTTTACATTTCTGTATGCATTTCTGCCTCACCATGTAAATGAGGAAGGCTGTGTCTAAGAGGGTCACTGGCTGTTTCTCAATTCATAGGAATGCGAGTGCGGACTCATGTTCTCACCAAGTAGTTTCTTGAAAAGAACACAGGAAGGTGTGGACTCGGGGAAAACGGAGCATAAACATGGGTTATTTGGAACAGAAGCATACTCGTGACGTCACCACGTGCTCGGCACATCTAGAGCTGCATTTCACCTCCTGTTATTAATAGTCTCTAGATAATAATAAATTCTGATTTTTTGATTCAGTGGGGGAATAATAATGAACACAGTCAGATAAAGACAAATCAAATGAACATTTTGCCAAATAAAACAAACAAAACAAAAATTGCCAACATAGGTCCTTCACACACGGCTATGCAAAGAGAGGGCTGCTGCCTTGGCTGCCGTTAGCCTCAGAGGTCCGCTGGTTGCCGCTGTCCTCTCAACTTCGGAATTTTTTATTTTTTTATTTAGGCATTAAATTGGTAAATGGACCATAAAGTATAATGTTCTCACCTCAAATGATCTTAAAACGTACTTTTATTGAACAACAGCAACAGAAAATAACTTTTAACTTGGTAATCTGAGCTCTGTGAGTTAAGAAGATGGGCCGCCAACCAATGGGCAGAAGTTGACCCTCTAAGACACATCCTTCCTCATTTACATAATGAGGCAGAAATGTAAACAGAAATGTGAAAGAAGCAAGCAGAAATAAATAGCATTGAAGAAATATATCGGGTAAAAAAAAAAAAAAAGACAAATAAATCACAAAAATATTCTATCATGCACACAAATAAATACTTAAAAAATAAGTAATGAATAAATAAAGTAGAAGATTATAATGGACAATAAATGAATAAGGTAATTATTACAAAGGCAAATAAATAAGGAAGCTTATTAAAAGAGATTCATACATTTATCTCTCACTGTATAATTTAATTTCTACCTACATTTATTTGTTTATTGTATTTTTGGGGGCAAGTAATTGCATGCTCATCTATTTATCAAGCATTTATTTTTTTCTGTATTTATTTTTAAATATGGCAGAGTTGGTCCTCCATAGAGGTACAATTTAGGTTCCGTCCAGAAAAATATGGATATGCTGCATTTTAAATATAGCATAGCATATTTTGTTCTTGCAAACATTCTGGTAAACTTCAATATATATTTTATTTCATGTTGCATATCCCAGTAAATCTGTTTCTCCTTTAAATCTGCAGCTCTCCCTTCTTCTCTCTGTGCTCTGTCTAAAAAGATTTATGAATCTATTTACTAGTATAATGATGCCAGAAACAAAGTTTCAAGATATGTAGAAGCTCTGCAGACTGATTCTGTCTGTACAATAAGAAAACATTTTAACCTGTAACTGGGAGTGATGGTCCTCTGAGAAGCCAGGCTTTTATTAACTAGTAAAGAAAAACACACTATGTTTTCTCTTTTTTGGTGGCATCTTTTTTTAACCAACCCGTCTCCTAACTTTTACTTAAACGTCAAAGTAGCTGCTGGTTAATATTCACTGAGTGCTGCTGTGTGTCTCTCCTCCAACCATGTAGCGACTCTAAGCAGTGAAATGCGACCGCAGATTAGATGTCTCAAAGGTACAGATCCCATGATGTTAGAACGAGATACAGGACTCGGGAGCAGCAGGAGAGAGGAAAATAAAAACACGGACTCAAAACGCTGTATCCAACCAGTTACCACCACTGTTACCTCCTGCCCCCCTCCGCCAGGGTTCCAGCCCTGGAGCTGACAGCTGGGTTCGAGTGCCGGGTGTGTTTCGACTACGTGCTGCACTGTAGTCAACCAAAATCCTGGTTTTAAGGCCGATACAGGCCGATACCGATAGGGGGCCAATTATATCGTGCATCCCTAGTCCCCACATATTGGGATGTTGGAACAAGGTGCAGGGATCCTGTAATGAAAGACAGGAAACAAAGGAGCTGGCTGATATTCCGGAAGAACCAGCCTACAGCTCATTGAGCAAAGTTTGGATATGTTACTCAGTCCTCTACTTGCTCAAAAGTTCTCAACACTTTTCAAACTATTTTCATATTAGATAGAAATCTTATTATTGTGAACTACATGCTGAGTACTACTAAAAAGGTTGTCTTAAGAAAATAAGGATGTCCTTTGAGTAGGCTATACATTGCAAAAAAGTAGTTATTGCAATGTAAAAAAAAAATATTATACTACTACATAAAAAGAGGGAATATGTAGTATAAGGATGATAGATAGATGAAGATTTGACCAGCTACATTGGCACTCCTAAAATATTTCACACATTTCATTTGGCGATCCAGCAACAGCGTTTGATTTTTCTGGTTTTCAGAAGACTGCCTCAGTACAACAGTGGGAGTGTGAAGCTGCATCTATTACAGCATAATATGCAGAATCCATTTCTCAGGTTAAGATGAAGATGAATACTTATGAATAACCTTGTAACTCTGCAACAGAGAAAAGAACATTGCATAATTTTTCTTTGAGAAGGAAATGAGGGAAATACTTATATCCAGCAAATAACTGTTGGCTGATGGTTTACTCTCATTTTAGAAAATTGCCATGAAAGCTAAAAATAAGTAAACCAAGCCATAGGTGTTAAATATTTATAGGTGAAATGTAATAAAGGTACCCTTTGAGGGTATAAAGTGAATAAACTGTGACTGGAAAGCTTAGAAACCTTTTTTATAATAGTTTGTGTTGTTTTGGTTTGCCTTTAAATGGATACAGTGAGAAAAAAATAAATCGCAATTATGAAATCTATAACATATAATATGTTATAGATTGTGAATACCTGCCAGCCTAAAGTTCACCAAAAGTAGTAGTAGTAGGTGTGACATACAGGCAGCACATTTGAGCAGAAAAATAAAAAATAAAAAAAATGAGAGAATCTGTCATGTTTGGTTTCAGGTTCCTAACCCACGTGCAGAACACTCATCATACAGGGAAAAAGTTCAAAGGTTTATTTAAGTAAAATACAATCAATAAACAGATCAGGTGGTTATCAGATCCTGGACTGGTCACGACTGGGTTCTCTGCAGAGGGGGACAGAGGAGTTAACAGATGTCCAGGTAATTTGCAGGATGTGGAGGTGCAGGTCTGTACCTGTTCTGGAGTTTGAGCAGAGCGGCAGAGGGGGGGAAACCAGGAGAGTCCAGAGGCTGTCGGCAGACAGAGGGCTTGGTGGAGGCAGAGCTTGGTTTGAGTGTTTTCAGATCGCAGGTTTGAGTTTCCCTTCCAGATTCTTCAGAGAGCAGGCAGGCAGGTCCTTGACAGGTTTGATTCTCCAGGGTTCTTCAGAGATCAGACAGACAGATTTCCAACAGAGAAACTCTTCAGGGTTTCAGACAGGTTCAACCTGGGAAGCAGAGAGGACAAAACAGATCAGGTTCTGGTTCAGGTTTTCAGGGAGTCAAAGATTCAGACAGGCAGGTTGGCTCAGGCTTGCTAACCATAACTGGCAAACACTCTGGCACTGGAGTGATGTCCTTTGCCTCCTTATATACTGGTGTCCAGATGAGCAAATGAGCAACGGGTGGTGGCGATCAGCTCCGGCTCCAGGAGATCCAGTGCGCCCTCTGGTGGAGAAAGTGGACAGACCTCCAGATCCCAACAGAATCTAAACAGATTAGCCAATGACCTGCTGTCAGTCTGGGTTGCTGCTGCTGCTACTTTTAGACACAGCAGGCAAACCTGTTGCAAGCCGGGCGATGGGAAAGAAGGAGAAGATGATGAGAAAAAGAGAGCAGAGAAAGTGTGGACTGCTGGAAGAACTGCGGTGAACTGGTGAAAGAAAAGTGAAATGGTGAGCTCAATGGTGACGCTGCACATTTAGAGTTTGTTTGGCACAACCTGCTGCTGTGAAGAAGGATTCTCCACCATGAACAGAATCAAAAATAAATATGGATCCAGGCTCAAAATGAGCTCCTTGATATGTGCTTTAGAATGGCTTCGTCTCCATTCAAACCCAGGTTTAAAGCCTTGCAGGGCAGCATAAAGCCCACTGCTCTCATTAAAACAGAAAAAAAGAAAAAAAAAAGTCAGGAAATTGTCTATATACCAAACTGAAAGAACAATTAAGTTCTATTTTTTTATTTAAAAAGTCAATGCATAACATGGATGCATAAACACCTCATTTTATTTCAGTGTTATATTCTGTTTAAAGTAACGGATTTTAATTAAAAATGTGTCCGGACCTTTACTGGTTGTTAATTTTCTTTATTCGGACTCCAATGATTTTTAATTGCTGCAAAGGTATAGTGGAGGATTTTCGTGAATTTTTGACCCGCTCTCTCCACTTAAAAAAAATATATATATGTATGTACATACACAACCTTGTACCTGCTCCATATAGGGAATGCCTTCTAAATGTGTGCCAGAGCGTGCACAAGGCCATTTCACCTCGTTCTGTTTAAAATTTGCTGTTTGCATCGGTCATGCGAGCTTACTTTCCAAAAGCAGATTTGCACTTTTTCCACTATGTCAGACTCACCATGGTAAATGAAAATGAGGACAAGCATGTAGGACGGCCTTACATAAACATTGTACACGAATGATTGAAAATTGGGAGGACCACTAATTTTGATGATCCACCATGAAAAAGAACATCCTTCACTATACCTTTAACTCTCCTCTCTTCACATCTAGCGATAGGACTACAAAGTCAGTCATCAATTTCCACTCTTGGGTGTCCTGGTGCCAAATGCATCGATGGACATCATTATGCTTGGGCTGCAGCTCAACCCTATTAGACCGAGTTTCAAATAAAGACTGCTGTTCCAGTCTGCAAACATAAAAACTTTCCAAAGGATAAAAAAAAAAAACAATCTGGCTTGATTGAAAATAATTAGACCAATAATGTTGAGTAAGTGCAATCTGAAAACCTTAACACTTTTTCAAAGCCCATATATGTATTGCTTTGGCATTCAGTGAAGCATCCTTCTAAAAGGGGAGGAATATTCATTGCAAGTTTATTTTCAGCTGTACTTAGCCTTCATGTTTATGGATTTCTCTAGGTTTAATTCATGTTCGAACGTAATGATCATAAAATGTTATTCAGTTTAATTTGCGTCTAATGAAAATGAAAGAAAAGACTGCTTGATATGAAATTAGAACCACACAATCACTTCCACTCACAAGTGTTCTTTGCAAGACAAAGCAATATGATACAAAGGTATTGAATAGTGAAGGACGATGAAGATGGAGCAGAAATGTGAAATGTTTTTATTATATTTTAGATCACTCTAAAAAGTGTTGATTAGCTGTTTGTTTAGTCAGAAAATCTACTATTCGGATCACCAACAGTTATGCACTCTAAATCTGACCTTGATAGAAGATAAGTAAAAGAAAGTAGTTGAGGAAATGGTTGAGAGGTTTTTGTCAGTCGAGATGATTCAGAGATGGTGACTTGAGTTTGATATTCTCACTGGAATATCAATCAAGTCATAGAAATAAAAGCAACACTTAAAATTAAAACTGACTCATGAATATCTCTGAGAAAACATTCTAATAATATGGAAGCATGTAGTCTGTTAAAAATGGACGAAACTGAAGTATTATCCTTACCCTCTGCTAATAAGGTGATGGCAGCATCATGCTGTGGGATTGTGTTTATTTATTTGATTTATTTTTATGTTTTAAACCTGGGTCACAGTTCATAGGAACATGAATAAACCTAAATAAATCAAGACATAAATCCAATTGAGGCTTTTAGGCAGAGTGTTAAATGCTGATGTTCATCTTATCCAATCTAGGAGAACAATGTCTATGTTCTTCTATAAGAAAACAAATTGCAAAATGTGGATTTCTAGATGTGCAACGCCACTCCTAAAACATGCAGCTATTACTACATTGATATGTTTTTTTTATGTTGACTTATCCTCTCCTCATATATATATATATATATATATATATATATATATATATATATATATGAGGAAATCACTCTTCTTCTAAAAGGCTTAAGACATTATTTACAGAAACTAGATATAATGTTAAAAAACATAATTCCTCCTTTAAAAAGAAAGTGTCACTTTCACTATCTCCAAACATTTAATCTACGATTTCTAACCCCATTTAGATCTTGAGCTGATTTATGATGAAAAGAAGTTATTTGTTTGGGTTTTTTTTTCTTTCACAGGGAATACAGTTCAGATAAACATCCTAAATAATGTACTCAAACGTCTGTTCGATGCAACGATCAGTGAAGAAAACGAAATAAGCATCAAAGCAAAAAGGAAAGAAAAAAAATGAACATGGCTTTTTTTTAACCCACAGAATTCAGTGTAAACATTAGTGCAGTTTTGACCTAAATCAGGAGATTTTAAGATACAGACTGTAGAGTCTTTTTAAAGACAGACAAGCTTGCTGCTCAGTTGATTTTGGATTATTCCTGTGATGCAGAGGGATCAAAGTTGGCTTCTTTCTCTGCTTGAAGTCTTCCCATATAATGTCCTTAGCTTAGCAAAGACAATGTGCTTCAAAGACGGTCCGGCTTTGACCAGAACTAATTTTCTGTTTCCTAATCTTTAGCTGTTAATGGTGTTAGTCGCTACTTTTGCCATTTGACTGTGGGAGAAATTTATAAGTACAGCAGAATGCTTCACTTTAGGAAAAAACTTGATCCTTTTTAGACTAGTATTTATGTCACAATTTCTGATATCATTTCAGGCTTCATAGTTTGGCTTTAAAGGTATTTATATGCTTGTGGCTGATGGAAAGTTTCAATCTATATTAGACCCTTTTCAAATGCAGCAAGAAGAAACCAGAAAAGAGATATTTTCTGATAAATTCTCAAGCATTTTTTTTTATCATTAACCTAAATAGAAACTAAACTGGCTTTAGCCTTTTAAACTTTGTATTAACAGAATAAAAGCAGAAATAGAACTAGAATAAAATTCTGAATATTAATATTTAAATTGGCAAGGACAGAGGAAGTCTCATATTAGTCCTAAATAAATAAAAACTTACCCCAACTTTTTCTGATTGTTGCTGAACCTTAACTAAATCTGATCCCAAAGCGCCTTTCACACCTTGACGGTTCAGACCAGCGTATGTCTGACGTACGGAAAATGTGGCAAAAATGCTCGCATATGTAGGATAAGTTATGGGTACGTTTTTTAGGGACGG
>NW_015150635.1:1002880-1015823 GCF_000732505.1 Cyprinodon variegatus | reverse complement strand
CATGGCCTCAGTGGTCCTTTAAACCAATGAAATGAAAACATTCAAATGTATATTTCCCCTTTTTCAAATGACGAGCATCATATCAATTTCATTTTTACCTTCTTTGTTTTTAAAGCCAAAATGCATCCAAGCATCTGACTTGAAATGTGATGGAGCCGCGGGGCGAATTTTCATAGTGTCCTCCATGTTTTATTTCATATGACTCGTCACAGTATCCCACGGCAGGAAATGCTTGTGACACAAAGCAGCCAGCGTCAACACATCCGCAGCGACATCTGCTGGACTGGAAGTTGTATTCCACTTGATTTGGCTGATGTGCGCCAACCATTCACGTATTTTATTTGTTCATATTTTTTTTTTTTTTAATAATCAATTCTTGCCTTCAAGAATCGATGCAGTAGATCACAAAAATTAGAATCGCGATGCATCGATATGACGATTATTTTGCACACCCTTAATACGTACGTAGGTTGAGAGGTATACCAGCGCTTGCGTCAGTTTATTATTAAACAAGGCACATATATCTATATTTACCATAACAAGACACGCTTGTACATCCATCAGATAGAGAGAAGGGATCTGAAGTGATGTGCAGGCAGCAGTCGCGTGGATGACTAGGTCAAATATTTGCTAATACTAACCTCAGTTGATCTGGCAACTAGCTGGAAAACAATAAAATTGAGATTTGGAATGAGAACTGGCAGTGTGAATGTGCCAAGAACTGGCCATGAAGAGTTAATCGTAGCTACCTCCTTTAAAGGTCAAATAGGAAGGAGTATGTCAAGAGCAGTTTCATCGTGTGTGATGGTAGATTAGCCTTTCCTTTCTCTATGTGGCTGGTCTAAATCGTGCTGAAAATGCTCCAAGTAATAAAAATGGAGAGAATTACACTGATCTATTATACTGCGGCCAATTGTAGGAATGCCTTTGGAATGGGAAAAGCAATGTTTAATTATCTGAATGCCCCTGGTTTTGCATCAAATTTCGATCTGGAAAGTCAAAAAATTAACTGGACAATCTGTGGCGTCCAAGCTGATACAGCAAACTATGTTCAGATCACTTTACGGCAGATTCTTTTATCATCAATCCTGCTCTTGCAGCACCAGTTGGTTTCAATATGTCAAAGTTGCAACTGCTTGTTTTCTCTGTTGTATAGCTTTAACAAAGCGCCTAATAGCAATAAAGCTATTTCAAAGCATTTTTTTTTAATGAAATATCTTATTTCATAAAATAACAAACCCAAGCTAGTTGCAAAGTTTAGTATAGCCGCAGCTCCAGATGGATTTCCATATCATTATGACCACAGCTCCAGAACACTAAGAACTGCGATGGATAGCAGTTACTGCAGGCGGAGACCCACAGCTCCAACCCCAAAGGGCAAGAGCTGTGAGCCGAACTGGGAAAAAACCACATCCAAAGTACAATGTTTCCCATCCTGACAGCAGAAAGGACCCGGTGCTACTGAGGGACCACCTTCCCTGTCCAGGCACAGCAGCGGAGCACAGCCTGCTATCCATCGCTCACAGGTTTAAACTAATTAAAACACAGCAGCATCTAGAAAATGTTCTGAAAGATAATGAACTTCCACCTGCTCTGTATAAGATCAAAGAACATTTAGCAGTGGTTATTAAACCAGCGAGCATTAATAAAACCAGTAAGACTCTCATTGCTTCGCATTTGTCCTCATTAAAGGATTGAAAACTCAATCACAAAGGTGAATAAATATTAACTCGCTATGATAAATGACTACTTCCTGACTAAACTGTCGTCACGGTATCCTAGTGGGTCACGTGACCGAATGAGGAATTTAACAAAATGCTGGAAATGTTTTCACTTGTGATGTATTTAGTTTTGTACATACTATCGAATGAGTTTGTTTTCTATTTGAACTTTAAGTTGAGTTAACATGCTGGTCCAGAAAAGACCAGCAATGTTTTGTATAAAGTAAATTAGCAACTCCTCACTAAGGAAAGTAGCTATTGGCTGTGCTATAAGTCGCTGAATGACGTCATTGCCTAATTTGCATAATATATATATATATATATATATATATTTTTTTTTTTTTTCAACTTTATTTATTTATTTATTTTTTTACTTTTGCTTTTTTCCCTTGTGGTCCACTAAGGACCTTAAAAATCATGCTAAAACATGAACATTTTGAACCATAACATTTTTTTTACATTAACATTAACAATCTAAATGGGAAAAAAAGACTACAAAGAATCAATGACAATGTGAGCAAATGGTAATGGTAATTATTATTATTATTTTTTTTTTAACCAATAAGATTTCCCTTCACACACACACAGGCTGTGCTTGCCTGCTCACTGAAAGAGTGGGTCATCGTCATGTTGGTCAAGGTTCTCTATGGCAGGTTCAGCAACTGAGGGAGCTGAGTCCAGAGTTATCAACCCACGCCGTCAATCCCGGCGCATGTGCGCGGTTCATTTGCAGTCTGGACGCTGAGGGTAAACATGCTGTGTCTCTGACTGTAGCCCTGAGAGGGACTCCTGTGGAAGCGGGAAAACGGGACTGGACGGGGGGAGGCGCCCCACAGCAAACACCAGAAAAGTCGCTAGATTTGTCGCTAGTCGCTTTTTTGAAAAAGAGTCGCTGGAGGGGTCTGAAAAGTCGCTAAATATAGCGACAAAGTTGCTGAGTTGGCAACACTGTAAATTAGTGCTGCATGGTAGAAGAAAGAAATCAACATTATACCTATATGAAAACTGTATTATGCTTTACCGCCCAAGGATAAAGGTCAATCTTCCCGGGCCGTTATAGACACTCTAAGGTGCATCTAGTTTTCATGGAAGAAGTCATTAAAATGTTTGAAAGAACTAAGGTATTTTCTTGTGACATAGGCTGACTTGGATCCTTGGTTCCAGTTGTCACCAACGCTCTCCATGCTGCAGCTACCCAGAAGTGTTGGTTGACACTGTAAACCAGGGGTTTTCAACGTTTTCCACGTTTCAAGGACCTCCAACTGATGGCGAGATGGAGCGGGGACCCCCTAATTATATATATTGTATGAAAATGTGTTATATCAAACTGGTCCTATAGTCTATTACAGATGGAGTAATGTATTGAAAGTAATTTTCCCCTGGAATTATTAAAGTATTTCTGATTCTGATTCCTGGTTGATGGGACAGGTGTTGTGAATGAAACGGTGCCCAGCTGTGTGTCGCTGAATGTCATTTGCCTCCATTTATCCGTTTACTTCAGTTTGTTCAATTCATGTTAATGTGTATTTAAAAACATTTCAATTAATGGAAATAATTGTAGGGGGAATATATAAAAAAAAAAAAGTCTAATCAACCAAAACTTTCGTGACCCCCATGCAGTACCTCCAAGGACCCCCTAAGGGTCGCGGACCCCCTGTTGAAGACCTATGCTGTAAACATATGAGTAGATGGATCTTGAAGCTAGAACATTAGCAGAATCTGTTCAGGCTACGCAGACCTTAACCACATCCTCAATTTTCTCTAGCAAACAGTAAGAAAGTTACGCAAGCTTACCCACTGTCCTCCATAGCTGTGTTTTCTGTTGACTAGGAACAGTTGGAACCACATGTGAGCAGGCCTCAAAAAATATTAATGGATCCCTGCAATGGTTAGTGATGAAAAACTCAAAAAACCAACATGAAAAATAAAATTGATCTGTAATGTATCGTTCTGGGTTGGTACGAGTGGAAAGGGGTACTATTGACCACTGCTGCTCCTCCACAGTTACCATGTACCTCTTACTAATGCTCGGCTACATACTGACATCAAATCACACACTCCTTTTCAGATGTTCCCAACGTTTTGGGATTCTGACCTGCATATATAATATATATTACTAAAATGGACACATGAGCAAAGCAATTGTTTTGAATACAAACATTTAAAAATGTATTAATTCTAGGTGTAATATATAGAAACACTATCAAAATCAAATGTATATTTTATTAATATACTAATATTAATATATATATTTTTTAATATGATTTTATGATTATAATAATATGTTATTGTGATTATCATCTCAAAAGCCCGTACATATATATCTGTGACAAGTTGGCCCACTGCTGCAACATTGGGAATCACTGCTCTATTTAAGATATAGTTGACCTGCAAAGGAAACATGTTCGATTTTAGTCACCTTAACCTTTGCTTCTTTTTCAAAATAACGTGGAAATTGTTAAACTTTGTGTGATTTGATCTGAAATTTTATTGAAATGAAAAAAAAAAAGGTTTTGGCACATATTGTGTCTTTTTTCATCATTATGCTTCATTTTATCTCTGTTCTCCCACTCTGCAGAATCTATTAGTTCAATCTCTAACGTTCTGCTCTCTCTGCCTTTTCTCGTATTAGCAACACCTCATCTGTTCCTGTTTGGCTGTGACTTTATCCTGGAGAGAAATATCAGCTGTGCTGCTTCCATCAATACCTTTGTTTATAGATGCTGAAGATCGGCCTGTTTTTCAGTGTAGTCCTGTTTCTCTGACTGTGATTGACTGGATGTGCTCTCATCATCCTCTGACACGAGAGCTGGCTTGGAGCTCGTCTGCCTGGCTGTGTGTTTCCTGGAGCTGGTTTACAGTTGCCTTTTGTATCTATGCTTCTGTCTGTATCTCTGCTTCTGTCTCCTTGAACCCCACTCGGCCTCGGCAGATGGCCACTCACATTGAGCCTGGTTATGCTGGAGGTTTCTTCCTGTTAAAAAGGAGTTTTTCCTCTCCACTGTCGCTACAAGCATGCTTAGTGTCAGGGATTGCCTTTGAGTCAGGGTCGATGCAATCAACTGGTTTTCTTTAGATAGAAAACTTTGAATCAATTTGACTGGATGATCTGTTTGAATTGTAAAGTGACTTGAAAGGACATGTGTTGTGAATTGGAACTATATAAATAAACTGAATTGAATTGTTTTTAATCCAAAGTTATATTGACCCAATTTTTGAACCTAATTTTATTTCTGCTTTGTCTGATTTATAAAGCATGGATTTTCCTATGGATGTTATATATGTTGAATCATTTCATTGTAACATTTAGTGTGGTTCTCCGCTGCCTTTATCAGTGGAAAAGGAACAAAACGAAGTGGCATGACACCAATTTGTGTCTGAGCTGTGTGTCCTGATTCTCCATTATTCCGTCTCACTTTGAGCAGGGTTCAGTCACAGCAAGTCTGGCCTCACAAGGAGCCAGCAAATCCTACAGCCACAGCTAGCGTCTTTTAGCATTCATGTATTCACTCAGAACTCCGTCAAAAGCAGGCAAACGCTGTGAGCACAGCCAAGTGGGGATCTTCAGGAAACAGGTCCCATCCCATTTCATCCTTTATAAATCAAAGCACACTCCAGGCCTTTGGAATGAGAACAATGTCCCTGGAATGGGCCACCATCCATCACGCCGCTTAATGCAAATGGCGCGCCCTTGTTTGTATGGGTTTAAATGCATGACTTCGAAGCGTACGCGGGGCTGCTGTGGCGGTGTAAAATGTGGTTTTGCGGGGTGACAGCCTCTCTGCTCATTACGGCAGAGATTTAGCTGGAGAAGTCAGCGATGGTGAGTATTACCAAGAGGATGGAGCTTTGTCCTTCCTCCCACACTCAGCATCCCTCACCCGGATTCCCCGCTATTGTTCTCTAATAAGCCCGGCTCCTCGCTGTTGCTCACATGCCTGTTTGTGTGTGTAACATCCATCCATAACAACATCATTATCAGGTTTTGTTTGAAGCTCCTCTTCTCCTCTCTCCAGCCTGCCTTCTCCCCACTCCCCTGCCCCTCCTCTGCCTCATCTGCTCGTGTTGGCAGGCTCGGTATGTCAGGGGCTGAGGAGAGGAGGCTCAGGGAAGGTGAGAGGACCGGGAGATGTGGAGAAAAAAAAAAACTCAGTTTGCATTAGCATATCAGACACATGGTGAGGGCTGGAGATTGGGTGCTGGAGCAGATGTCGATTTACATATTCAAAATCGGACCAGAGGTGCCTGTGTACATAGGTGTTTGGATGAGGGTTGGTGTGTGTGGGGGTTGGTAATAGATATCATGTGATTGAAAAAGCCATGGGTGGAGGAGAAAGTGGATAGATCAGAGTGAAATGAGGATGGATTCATAATGAAGAAAAGCTCTCCCAACTGGACAGGTGAAAGCTTCATTTCATTTGAAATCTCTGCTGCTCTTTTTGTTTTGTAAGGGTTCAGATTAGTTTAAAACCCCACCCCCAATGGCCGACTGATGATTGGGCGTGTTCATGCTGAATCCTGTCGCCGTTGGAAGATCAAAGACAGAAGGGTTGCTTGACGGTACTGATGGAGTTAATT
This sequence comes from Cyprinodon variegatus, assembly GCF_000732505.1. NCBI lineage: Eukaryota > Metazoa > Chordata > Actinopteri > Cyprinodontiformes > Cyprinodontidae > Cyprinodon > Cyprinodon variegatus. Next base: position 1,009,524 of record NW_015150635.1, on the reverse strand, counting down.
AGAACAAACACAGACGCTCGCATGCTGCATGCGGTCGCATTCAAACTGTTGTTAATGCGTCTTGATTAGTCGAGTAATGAGATCTTCTGTTATTAAAATGGCAAAATATTTCTCTGTCTGGCAGAATGCAGTCTAGTTCCTGTAATTATATGACTTTGGAGGAGAAGGTGACCTTTTATTCCTGTTTGAGGATTATTCTGAAGTAAAAAAGGACATAGTTTTTGTCTACCCTGATGTGTGGAAGAAATCATAAAGTTGTTCAATTCAATTCAGTTTATTTATATAGCGCCGATTCACAACACATGTCATCTGTACAGTTCACCAGATCATCCAGTCAAATTGATTCAAAGTTTTCTATCTAAGGAAAAAAAGTTGATTGCAACGACTCATTGACTCGAAGGCAATCCCTCACACTAAGCATGCGTGTAGCGACAGTGGGGAGGAAAAACTCCCCTTTCAACAGGAAGAAAACCTCAGTGTGAGTGGCCATCTGCCAGAAGCAGAGACACAAAAAGCAGCTGTAAAAGGCGGCCCTGTTGTTCAAGTGCAAAAAAGCACTAAAAAACTTCAGTCATAGTTTGACAATGGGGCGCGGAATATACATTTTGTCATAGCGACATATCAGTATTCATTAATACTCTCTTCTTCTCTGCAGGCTGTAATTGAAAGGTACCTCTCAACAGTTGTTTCCCATGTTCTCAGTTTCTCCTACGTAAAGCCTGCCCTTACCTCTCTGAGATGTCCTGGATCTGCTCTGGTTGTCTTTAAGCTCTGAGATGGTACTCCATCGGATGAAGTGAGCATTAGCTTTCCTTCAAGATTGAGTTCTCTTTCTTGGAAAGCCTTGTCCTCCTCAGCTCCGTTGCTGTGAGAAAACCTGCCTGGACACCCTCCATCAGTCTGCAGATCATGGCCGAAACCTTTCCGGCCGACCTCAGCTCAATGGATAGCTCAACTCCTCTATGCTCCCTTTTAATTGTCCAAAACCCTTAGCCAAAAACAAGACAGGAAGTCCTCTGTTAAAGAAATCTGAAAACATCCCCTTTAACTGTGATCCTGGTTGTGGGTTGGTTGGTCACGATTGTATATTTTTAATAAATGTTTTGTTAAAGCCAAATTATTCTAACACGTTATATAAGATGTTCCACCGAACAGAGTTGAAGACTTTTTTTATAACAAGAAGTTAAATTAGAGTTTTGTAAAAGTCCAGGGTAGGAATCTGAGTATTGAGTTGAGCGGTTATTCAGATCAATGAACTAAATTGGATGTGTAAAATTAAATCCCACATTTTTAGGAGTTGGATAGTAATTGATTTTGGAGAAAAGTTTTTTTTTTTTTTACAAGGGAATGATAAAACCATCCACACAGGAAATGGATCAATATCTGTTTACAAAAAGATATTAATGTCTGTATTAAAGGGTTCTTTATTGTTTTCCTCTGTTATCATACATGCCAATTACATGTAATTGTACAGATTATGTACAGATGTATCGATTTGCAAAATAATTGTTAGTTGCAGCCTAAATTGCCAGATTGGGAAACATCCCAACCTGGCAACAATGCGCGTAAGACGGAAAACGTTAGCCTTTAGATGCAAAACCCCATCATGCACCGCAACATATTTTTGCAAAATATTCAAACATTAATTCACCAAATAGGAGGAAGAACATCGCAGTTTGGTTTAAAGAAAGCATTTTAGTTTTATAATATTTGAGTTTGTTGCAAGGATTTTACAGTTTGAAGAAATAAAAAAACTACACCATATGCCAACCGTCACAGGGATGTGCAGATGTGCATGCCAAGGATGGGTTATATATACTGCATGCATCACTTAGGTAGTTAACATTGCATTACTTCTTGAGCTCCTTGAGTTATTTACTGTCACAGGTCGGTGCTTCGGCCGGAGAGTAAGTTTTGGGGCCGGTATGACTTAAGGAGGGCCGGCCCTCGCACGCTGAAATTAGGACCGGCCCACCAAGCAAATGCCCGGTATTACAGATTACCACTCCGAGCAGCCACAGTGTCTCTGCTACTCGTTTCTTCTACTTTTCTTGAAGGGAGAGCTGTAAATGCAAAGGAAAGTGGCAGCTATTTTTTGGTGAATGAAGCTAAATAGCAATGAAGGAAACTGAACAAATGCTGGGTTGACATGCAGTGCACTTTTCAACACACGGTAGGCAGGGTTCAGATGCATGCGTGCGTGTCTGCGTATGTTAGATCCAGATGAATTGTGGGATTCTAAGCAAAGTTAAAAAAAATAGGACAGAGGGGACGCACTAATGGGCACACACGCCTCACTTGTTAACTCAGAAGGAAACACAGCCAACCATGCACAGCACTCAGATTCATGCACATAACAACGGTATGGTACATATAGTACTCAGCCATGTGACAACAGGTTCCAGTCAGGCAGAAAACGGAGGCCAATGTGAAAGTGTCAAACTGCTGCATTTCTCATATTTCTTTTCTTTTTTATTGTTTAGAGAAAAGGTTCACTGCGTGTTATTCTGCATTCCATCTTGTCTAAACATAGAGATTATATTTAAGTGTTGAAAAGCAAGTAAATAATAAAAAAATGTGTACCGAAAACTGGAGGATTTTTAAACATAAGCAGTCATCAGGTCCAATATGGTAGCTTTCAGTGTAGAAAAGCTAGCAAGGAAGTGGGTACCACTGGGTGTGCAATCGTCTCGATACCTCACCATATGGGAAATGTAAATGGATGTATTTCAGCCAATTCTATCCACATAACTAAATAGCTAGTGCTTGGTGTAAATCACTTACCTAATTTGCTTAAAGCCTGATTCGAGTCAAACGAAGCTCCTATAAGAAGAAGCTGCAGGTTTGTTTCATCCCACATGCAGATGCGGCAGGGTGAGGTTTTACTCAAAAACAGATGGGAGTTCAAAAACAAAGTTTAACATTTTAAAACCTATCAAGCTGTCATTTTAGAGCACCTGGTGGTTAGTCTGAATTTTAAACTTCCAAATTTCACAATAAAAGGAAAATCGCGCTTTTCTTAGTATTTCATTTTTTTTTCTCTGCCAACCTGTTCCTACTTTTCATATGGCATGACATATATTTCATTATAGTGCCGATGTCTGGTAAATATGTTGTCGTTAAGTCATGTAAGTCATGACACAAAATTCTTAAACATGTCCAAACAAGCTTTATAACTTAGCTGGATTTGGAAGTACCAATTGCAAAAAAAAAAAGAACAAACTTGAACTTTCTACTTCAAGTTCCGTATTTTTGTACACCATTAAAACAAAAGTGTACAAAAATAGTGGTAGTTAACACATCTTTGCTGCTTACACTGACATTATTCACTTGTAATTATAAGTCAGAGAGATGGAGCGAATATATAATACTATCTAAGGTACATTGAGAAATATACAAATTGGGAGATGCGAAAATAACATGATGTTTGGATTTGTAATGAATAACAAATTCCTGGCTCTGGACTACAACTCCCATGTCAAAGAGCATCAGATTCCGGATTTTTTTTTGACACAGTCTGCCCCTCTGATGTGAAATCCTGGACCCTCCCCCACAGCTAATTTAAATCAATCAATATATCAATCAATCCATCCATGCATTTTCTGTCATGCTTATCCCCACTGAGGTCGCGAGGGGTGCTGATGCCAGCTGTCAATAGGCGAGAGGCGGGGTGCACCCTGGACAGGTCGCCAGTCTATCGCAGAGCTCCTTTAAATCCACAGAATTTATTCTCTTGTCCACCTGGACTGCGTCCTGGACACTTGAAGAGACCCAACAATCCTGCTGGTCATCATGATATACATGGTGCAATTCCTGGAACCTCAGTCCATTTTTGCAGGGAGAATATTAATATACCTCTTTTGAAAGCTCTCAACAGAAATCCCAGAATTGCTGCAAATAAAACAAAGGAGGAGGAGGTTAAATTCTTATTTATAATCCCTGCCTGTGTAATGTTTCTGCACTAACCCAAAGGACCACTGAGAGGACTTAGGGCAACGAGTCTGGGGTTATTAATAAATTAGCCACTGTTTAAGTGATGGAGGCTGCAGAGAAATTAAAATGTAAGACAGAAAATAATCTTGACAAATGATAAAAGTGAGGAACGCTCTTATGAGTGGCTTTTAAAGAGGCCATTTTAATTTAGCCCTAGCAGGACTGTTTCTTTATCCTACCTCCAGGACAAATACGGTCCAGCTGTTGCTTCTCTCATCCCGATCCGTTGCTCACTCCGCCTGATCAACAGCAGCCCTCTGTCCATCTCCAGCAGTTAGTCTCCAGAGCCTAGCCTTGGCCTACCGTTGTCTCTTCCTTCTCTGTTGCCCTGGCGGGCTCCTTCGATGTCACGCCATCCTCCTCATTGTAAGCTGCAGCAACTTTACCCTGCTTTCGGACCTCTTTTCACACGGCTGACTAATGTCATCTTCCGCCGTTCTGCTTCAATCCTCAGTGGTTAGCTTTTAGTTAGGCTGCGCCAGCTGTAGCCTCTTCCAGGCCATCTTCCTAGTAGGCTTCTGGGACTGCCACTGTGCTCCTTGGCTCTCTTCCTGAGCTAGCAGCAGTGAGCTGCTGTCTTTGCCACTATGGTTCCTTATCCACCGACAGAGGCATAGCTGTCATAGCTCGTCTCCGTTATGCAGCTATCTCTCCCACCGTTCTCACACTGAACCCGTCTGAGCTCAGGAACGCTGTTTCACCTTATCTCTGTCGTCCAGGTGATTCATCCCCCTGTTTTGGGCACTCTGACCAAAACAAACATAGACCGAGGTCAGGAGAAAGATGCGATTCTTCACAAATATAAACCCACTCCTATTCAATTATAAATTGCAGACTCTAAGGCAAGGCAAATATAAAGATGGAGACTTTCAGTTCAGAGGTGATAATAAATAACAAACATACTGATAATATATAAAAAATTATGTCAGTAAATCCCTGTAATTATTACAGTTTACCTTTAATGTAACAGCAAATTTAAAATCTTTCACAAATCAAACAGTATATTAAACTGTAACTCATACATATACTGTAAGTAGCATTCTCTGTTATCAGAAACTTCCCTGGGGAAGTATGCATTCATGCCCATAGCTGTAGAATAATCTTCCCAGACTGACCACATCTTAAACGCCACAGTCATCAGCTGGTGTCAGTTTGTATGTTTGTGCCTGTGGCTTTGCTGTAGACTGATATTGCTGCCATCCACAAGATTGAAGCCACCTTCAGGGCTTACCTCCGTCTTTTCCATTTTCCCCTTTTTTCACTCCTTCATCCATGGCTCACAGTCTCAGACGTGTTTACCCCCTATTTGCTTTCTTGGTTCATTTTTTTTTTTTCCCAGCACAGTAGTTTGTAACTCAGCTGCCTATTTTCTTTTCTCTCTTCCTGTCTTCCCTCTGCATCAGACTTCGGCCATTCTCACACTCAATATGGTATTGATTGGTTTCCCTACGCGTTTCCTGACCTTGCTGTAATCGCGGCTGGGAGGTCACAGCTGATAGATTTCACTGAAAAAGACACTGTCATGTTCGGTAATCTATGGCTGCAGCATGCCAATTAATAACAAATAGACCACAGACAAACTCTGTAAGCTTCTCTCTATTCTAAATGGCCTCAGAAAAAAAAGAAGTTTATTTAGCAAGTTGCAATACCTTGTAAAAATATAAAGACCTGCTGTTTATTTAATTTTTTCCACTAAAAGGGATCCTGTAATTGTTATTAGTATAAGTTTCTGACATAATTGTGAAAAAGGAGGAAAATCATCTACATTGTTTTCAAACTTTTGACAAAAAAATTAGTGTGCATATGTAGCCCCCAGCTTATTCTTATTGTAGTTCAACAAAAACCTGTTTATCAGCTGTCAATGGAAATCCAATGTGCTGAAGCAGAGAAACCTGTAAACCCTGCAGGACAGCAGCCCTGGAGGGCTGACTTTGGGCAGGCCTCCTTTAAAGGGAGCGGCTGCATCATCCGAAGGCCAGATTTATCGGCCGATTAAGTCATAGCGTGGCACCGAGGCCTGTTCGGATTGGAAGACTCCTCATTATGCGGCTAAAAAATGCATCCTTCTTTTTGCCCGTTTTGAAGGACGGGTCCAGTGTATCCTATGTAGCCTTGGATTCCCCATGATTCATTGCAAGTCCAAGCAAGCCAGCTTCTCCTTGCTCAGAGGAAAAAGGGAAATGGAGCTGAACAGTGGTGATAACTATCAGTGCAGTTTAAAATAATACAAGTATGTATTATTGAGTATGTATTATCTGAACTTAATGATTTTTTTTTTGTTTTTAAATGGTTATTGAGTCAGATATGTGGTGGGTAATGTTTGGTTTATTTGGTTGGTTTATTACAAACCAAGAAAATCAATATATATGCCAATGTATCCTCTAGTATACTATGCAGCATTACATTAGTCTGGCTATCTTGGACAGACTCCAAGATATTGACTAAATTTGCCATTGAAATTGTGTCTAACATTAGAAAATAGATAGCACAGTAAATAGAAAGTAATTCACTGTGAAATGTCAATGTAGTAATTCTATATTAAGTGCATGACGCTGTCATTTTTGTAGTGTTTGCTGTGTTATGTAAAAAATTCATGTGCTGAAATATATTGCATGTTATGTAGGAGTCAAATATTTGAGCTGCTTTTTGTC